>NC_142955.1:5934621-6019621 GCF_046866305.1 Octopus bimaculoides
GGAGGGGAAAAATCTGTATAAATGTTCTAATTCAGTGTTGTTGCAATTTGATAAAACATCAAAAGAGGTATTTGTATTTATAGACTTAATTATACAAGTCTTTGGTGGACTCACTCTGTATACATATATACAGTGGACCCCACTTTGTAAATCCATCTTGGGATCGCCTATTTTGGATTTATTAATTGAGGGAACAAAATTTGCCGATTGATTAAACATGTGTATTTATTGAAAAACATACATATGTGAATACACAAATAAAAACATTATAAACAATGTCATTGAATGAAAAATTTGTCAAGTGTTGCTTGCTTTGCTGGATGTTTTGTTTGCAACTCTGCATTGATTTTTTTTTCTTAAGAGTTCTAAAAAGATTCATGTCACTGAAATCAAAACTTTCAAGGCCACTTTCTAATCGAGTGAGATAGTATTTCATTTCAGCTGGTGTTGGAGGCTCCGGAATTCTTTCATCAACATCAACGTTGGAATCTCTTTCAGTTTCCTTTTCAGATTGCCAAAAGTCATGAATGATCTCATCTACTCTTTCTTCTTCAGTGATGATTTCTGGAGCAACAACAGCACCTCATCTACAAAACATTTCTATGATTGCATTTTGGTCAATCCAGTAGGTGGTGAAGGCAGGATCAAATCTTCGCTAACATCTATGGCTACATTTGATTCTTTGGACGAAACAAAACCAGATTTGGTCCAACATTTGATTGTCTGGCTGGAGACCTTCTTCGAAGTAACATTTAACATGTACATGGCATCCAAAATGGTGATCTACTTTGCAACTTCTTGAACAAAAATATCACATTCTGTGTCTTCCATAACATCAATGATCTTCTCACACATTTCATGACTGATTATCCCTGGGTCACAGGGCTGCAGCACTGACATTGTGTTGGGAGGAAGAAATTTTAAAGTGATATACTTGCGATCATTGATGACTACATGAGAAGAGCAATTGTCAAGTAGGACCACCACTTCTTGTCTTCCAGATTCCTGCAAATGACGATCCCAAGACCTGAGACATCTTCCATAGATTTTTTTTCCGTCATCCAAGTATTGGTTGGCAAGTCATATTGAATTGGAAGTGTTTCAACATTTTTGAAGCATCTTGGCGATCCAGCCTTTACAATTAAGAGCAAGTCTTCTTTGTCTCCATTCATGTTGCAGGCTACCATCAAGGTCACACGGCCCTTTGCCATCTTAAAGCCTCTCACACTTTTCTTGCAACTCTCATTGACATATGTATTCCCTGGTAATGCACGAAAAATAGATCCTAGTTTCATCAACGTTGTAGATGTCTTGTGACTGATACAATTTCAATGGAAGCTGCATGGTTGTTTCACAAAATTGATGGACTCCATCAACATCAGCTTCAACTGCATCACCTGCAAAGTATGAAATGTTTAGTTTGTGTTCTCTAAAGAGAAAAATGTGAATTAGTGAACTACAAAGCTTACCTTTTAGAACCATAAAAGAGATTCCATGTTTTTTTGCCAACAGTAAAACTAACCTTCAGATGCCTTAAAATCATGTTCAGCAGCGTGAGCAATGATGTTGGCTTTATGCATTAGGATCAGGCCATTGACAGGGATAATTGAAACCAATTGCAGAGAGCATGCTCTATCTGTTGGTCCTTTCTCTCTCGTTGGCATTTTCTCTTTGATGAACAGCCATCGTGTTCTTTAGCATGAAGGTCATCCTCATTCTTTTGCAAATTCTGGAGCAGACCTCTTGAAATTCCCAACCTCTGTGCTGCTTCCTGCTGAGTTGTTTTTCCAATTGAATCTTTTCTGCCATGGATTTGTCCTGACTTTCTGTGCAAATAACGAATGATGCATTTCTTTCACCCTTAAATACTGACAGGTAGGTTCCCGCAGCCACAACCAACCAGCTGTCACGTAACACACTCCCTCATCCAATTAATGAGACGGGTGCATAATTTTGACAAGGGGTGTCCTGGACCCAACTTTTATGCTATGTGCTAGACTCCAGCAGCCACTGCCAGCTACTACTTATTTATTGATCTATTTTTGGATGATGGAGTGTACCACGTGACAGCTGGCTGGCTGTGGCTACTGGAGCCTACCTGTCAGTATTTAAGGGCGAAAGAAAAGCACTTCATTTGTTCGCTGCAACAACTGGATTTATTAAGTGATGGTTTGGATATATTAAACAAGAGATCTTATGTGTAAAAATCCCATCCCAATCCATTTTGGGTATATTAAGCAGATGGATTTATTATCAGTGGATTTATAAAGCAGGATCTACTGTATGTATATATAATAAATACTCACACATGCAAGCAAAAGCATATATATATATATATATATATATATATATATATATATATATATATATATATATATATATATAAGACTCATTAAGCCAAGTGAGATCATAATCATGGCCAATAACAGTGTTTCATAACTGGCATGTAAAAAGCTCCCTTCAAACGTTGGGTGATGTGCTGTGCTTGAGTAGGCCTGTCAAGTCAAGTGAAATCACACTTGTGGATGAAGCCAGTGCAATCTGACTTCTACCCATGCTGGTGGCACATAAAAAGCACCGTTCAGGCAATTGGGAACACCAGATGCATTTCAGTCTTTGTAACATGGCACATCTATAAGAGATGCAATCCAAGAAGCTTCTACATTTTACTTGTTTCAGTCATTAGACTGTGGCCATGCTGGAGCACCCACCTCAGCACTTATTTTATCAGTCTCTCTTGCCGAACTACTTTGTTACAAGGATATAAACACACTAACACCAGTTGTCAAGCTGTGGTGGGGAACAAACACAGGCACAAAGACACACACACACATACACATGTATACGCATGATGGGCTTCTTTCAGTTTCTGTCTACCAAATCCACACACAAGGCTTTGGCCAGCCTGGGGTTATAGTAGAAGACACCTGCCCAAGCTGTTATGCAGTGGGACTGAACCCAGAACCATGTGGTTGGAAAGAAAGGTTCTTACCACACAGCCACCAAGAAAAAAAAACATTTAAAAACTGAGATAACGGTGGTGGTGGTGGTGGTGGTGGTGGTGGTGGTGGTGGTGGTGGTGACAGCAGTGGTGACAACAATAGCAACACCAACAACAATACCAGGTTGGTATTTTACTGGATTTTTGTGGGGTTTTTTCTCTTGATATTTTCCATTAAATCATTGATCCACAAAGTGAGCCATATGTCTATGGTTCAGATGTAGGTTATACAAAATTCTTTGTGGGTCACGGTGACATTTGTGTATTCATCAAATCATTTATGGAATTCTGTGTACAAAACTTAACAACAAGGAAGCCATTGAAACAATATACTATTTACAGCATCAGCTTTTTTTGAGCTGGTAGAATCGTTAGCATGCTGGGCAAAGTGCTTTGTGACATTTCATCTCTCTTTATGTTCTGAATTGCTTTATGCCTTTAATCTTAGTGGGTAGACGGTCAATGCTGGATACCTTGTTCAACTTGAGGCCATTTATCGCAGATTCAATTTCTCCAAAGATTGGTGTATCACCTAGGCAATCGATTGGTGGTAGTGAAGGGATGTTGTCAAGAAAAGAAGGGTTAATGGGGTTTCTACGATTGAGGAGGATGTTGAAGTGCTCAGCCCATTGTGATAGAATGCCGTCTCGGTCCTTGATGAGTGATGTTGAATCATGGAGCCTCTAATTGGGCCACATGCAGTCTTTATGGATTCGTAGAAAGCTTGGATGTTGTTTGTGTCAGCATAGCCTTGTATTTCTTGTGCTTTAGTCTTCCACCAGTTGTTCTGATTGGTTCTAAGTTTTCACTGGACCTCAGAGCAGAGACTTGCCCATTGTCTGTGGTTGGCTGCTGTTGGTTGACAGAGATGTATGTTGTGTGCAGCATTCTTCTCACGTAGGAGTGAGTGAATCTCCGTCGAGTTGTCATCAAACCAGTCCTGATGACGTCTCTTCAGAACACCAAGTGTATCTTTGGCAGTGTTAGTGATAGTGGTTGCTAAAGTGTCCTACTCTGATGTCAGAGTTTGTCCATCAGTTGGCCCAGTTTTGTCTCGGCATCAGGGAGTTCAGCAAATTTTTGTTCCAGTTTTACTGCCAGTTTCTGGTGGGCTTCATGTGATTGCAGGGTTCCAACATTTAGCTTCTGCTTCAGCTTTTGCTTATGGATAGGAGGATGAATTCACAAGCGTAGCCAGCATCAGATCAAGCAATGGTCAGTCGAGCAGTTGGCACCGTGCATAACTCTGGTGATTTCCACATCATGCAGGTCTGAGCATAGTCAATCAGGTGCCAGTGCTTGGATCTGGGGTGCATCCATGTTGTCTTGTGTTTCTCAGAAAGTTGGAGTATCAAGTTTGTGATGCAAAGTGAAAATTCAGAATAAAATTCAAGGACGCAGAGGCCATTTGAGTTGGTGTTTCCAATGCTGTGCCTACCGAGAATACCATTCCAAATGCAGTATTTTGATCCCACTCTCACATTAAAGTCACCTAAAAGCAAGAGTTTGTCTTCACGTGGAACATGCTGCAGGGAAGTGTAGAAGGCATCTTTGTCCTCTTCAGTTGATGTGAGAGTTGGTGCATAGGCACTAAATAGTGTGGACGAACGGCCATGAGTTGGTGCGATATACATCGTTATGAGCTGTTCACTGCTGCCAACTGGTGGCTCAGTTAGCGGTGGGAACAAAGCTGATTTGATACCAAAAGCAAAACCATGCATGTGGGGGGAACCAGCAGGGTGACCTTTCTAGATGAAAGTGTATCGATTACCTCTCTCCATAAGTGACCCCTCATCAAGGAAGCAAGTTTCACTGAGGGCAGCAATGTCGATGTTGTAGTGTTGGAATTCTGCTGCAACAAGAGCAGTGTGACAATTGGGACGGGAGGTGTTGGTGTCATCCAGTAACGTGCGGATATTCCAGGTTACACCATTCAGAGACTGAATTTTACTTTTAATGCTTCAACTGCATTTGAAAGGCAATCTGACGGACATGGTTATCCATCCAGATTAGGTGTGTGAGCAGGCGTTTTTTAGGCCACATTTTCTAGGCCCCTCCCCATCTTGGGGTGAGCAGCACATCCCTAAACAAGGCTGCTCAGTCATCTCAGTAGGACCGAGAGTCTCAGCTGCTCATCTGGGAAGCAAACGACCATCTTGCTGAGACTGCCTGTGTGCAAACGCAGAACTAAGAGCTTCCAGCCAGCCTAAGCCTGCCCCTGCCATTGAGCACCCATCGCCACAGGGCTTCGAAACACAATCGTAGACGATGTAGGAAACGATTGCACTGGGAAGTTTATAGTGGAGAATCTGTGATCCACTGACTTGGCAGTGCATGGAGTTATCCAATGGCATAGAATAAACCAACACGACTGGTTCCAACATCATGCAACATCATGCCACAGACCAAGAGTCTAGGGAAGCACCGACATGGTGATGTCACACAGATTTTAGATTGTTGTTATCATCATCTAGGGAATATACTGGTTTGTAGATAAAGGACTTCCCTGTCCTGAATGGTTTTGTTCAGAGTTGTCCTTCTCCTAGTCCTAACATGTGCTACCACTCTGGACCAGAGCTGAGATGTCACATGTTGTGTGTGAAGTTGGGCGTCGATGCTGCGACCGGTTACTTGGTACAGAAGATTCTCGCAGGTTGTTCTGGCTGTTATTTTCTAGGTGGAAACAATCCACACAAACAGAGTTGAGACGGAACCACGGTTACTGTTTTGCGTGTACTCTGGTGGTGGTATTGGCACTGGCGACGGAACTGTAGTAGACAGTAGATCCACCGTGTTAACGTCATTGCTGGAAACTGGCTGGTTGGTGTGTGGTCTACAACTAGACCTGAAAAGGTCTGAGGTCACGACAAACTGGCGTGGATGAAGCAAGACTATTTATAGATAAAAAGGGGCTCCGGAAACAGCAGAAAGATTCTCTCTCACATGACCTTATTAGAAAGCCACAATTGGTCAGTATGCACCCTGGCATGAAACAGAATTGTCGACAAATGCCGCTCAATTAAGATCCAATCAGGGTGATGGACACAGCGGTCCAAGCAGCCGAAGGCTAGATGCTAGCTGCTACGCTATCATTCATAAATAAATACCCAAGAGAGAGGCTTCACTACTGATCAAACGTAGATGGCCTGGGATTGCTTATTTGTTGGGGTATCCACTTATTTCGAAGCTGTCCATCATATTATTATCATTATTATTATTATTATTATTATTATTATTAGTATTATTATTATTATTATTATTATTATTATTGCCTTTGCACAGTTTCTAACGCTGGAGATGTACTAATGTGTCAGCTGTTCACTACCAGTGAACTAAGGTAACACCTCTTATTTTTCGAGCACCTTCCGGAGTATTCGAGCAGTTCCAAGCAGTACTGTTTTCTGCAAGTGCTCCACCATTAATGCAGCCCCTATTTATTCCACGTACTTCTCGATATTTTTGCTCACTGTTCCCAGGAATCCAACAATTATTGGTACATTGGTACTACTGCTACCTTTTTCATCGACCACAACTGCTTAACTTCCCAAGCTAACCTGTCATATCTCTCAACTTTTCTTTCTTCCTTCTCGCATACCTTGTTGTCAGCTGGGTATGCTATATCTATGGTCCAGCATAGTTTATTTTCTTTCTCAATTAAGACTATGTCTGGCTTCCTATTCTCAATCTCATGGTCGCACTGAATCATAAAATCCCATAGGATCTTTGCATTTCTATTTTCAACAATGCCTTCAGGTTTGTGGTCGTACCAATCTTTTGCTCTGTCAACTCCATACTTGTTGCAAAGTGTCCAATGGACAAGCCTGGCTATGTTGTCATGGAGTCTCTTATATTCCTTCTGGGCTAGTGGCGTAGATTGGCTGGTAATATGCCATATGGTTTCACCATTTTGTCCACAGATTCTGCACTTATCACTTTTTGATGTATTCTCTACTCTGTATTTTATGTAGTTTGTTCTTAGTGCTTGCTCTTGGGCAGCACAGGTTAGAGCCTCCTTCTCCAGTTTTAAATCACTTTTAGTCATCCACAGCCATCTTTTTTCTCTGTCTGTCTTATCTTCAACATCCCTATGAAATTGACCATGCATTCTTTTCTTTACCCATATATATATATATATATATATTTTCAGTTTCATTCGTTTTCAATTTTTTGTATAGTGCTTTATCTTTGCAATCTTCAATCCTACACAAGCCTGACCTTCCTACTTCTAATATTAGTGGTTCTGTGGCATTTTTTACATACCATGCTATGTTGTTTTCTACTGCTCTAATGCTGTGTTCACATCCAATAAGTCCTTTTCCCCCTCCCTCTTTTTCTTGGTACATACAGTCTGTCTGTGTCACTTGTTGGGTGGAGTGACCTATAACTAGTTAGCAACTTCCTTGTCTTTCCGTCTAAGCTGTTTAGTTCGTCTACTGTCCATGCGATTACCCCTGCTCCATATCTAAGGAATGAAACCACCCAGGTGTTGATAGCTTCAATCTTATTCCATCCGTTTAATTTCGACTTAAGGATCAGTCTCAGTCTGCGTAAGTACTCCACCTTAAATTTTTCTATTATTATCATTATTATTATTATTATTATTATTATTATTAATTTATGAAAATTGATGTATCTTTTCACAAAGGTATAGAAGCAATAAGAAGAGCATGATGAGATTTGTAATGAATACAGATTGAATCTTTATTGAATCTTTATTGGACAATATTTCAAGAGATTGTCTGTCTTCCTCAGGTTCAAAATGAAAAATGAAAAGAATGCAGAAATATAGAAATTCAAAATATGAACAAGAATATGTTGCATTCCTTTTCTGACAGAATGACATTATTTGATGATAAACAATCTTAAGATGGCACAAAATGAAGGAGACAACAGAGGACTCTGTTGACTGGTGATATCTAGCAAAATATGCTAAGATAGTGTGGTAGTGCTCACACACACACGCACACACACGCACACACGCACATGTCTATTATATATCAGAGTAAACAGATGAGATCCAGAGATGCTCAATATAGATAACATTTACTAACACTTAAATGATTTGAGCTTACACTCCAATATCTTTACCAAGAACTAAGTCTGTTGGGTAAAGAGTGGTTATAAGAGGAATCCAGGTGAGCAGTTATGGAAGTAATGATGCAAATAAACAAATAAAACCAGTTGTGCTAGATATATAAAATATACATGTGGCACAACTCAGTCAATGTTGTTGACTGTGTTTTAGTTAAAGCTGCAGCTTTAATTAAATCTGTCCAGAGTTGCCTCTCATCTGTATTTCCCATTGATAATGGCTAAAGAGCTATAAATGCAATTGGGAATCCAACGGGGAGAAACACTGGAAAGATATGGTGTTTTTACTCCATTTTACTACAAGAGAGAAATTTTTCATCACAGCAACTGCAGTGAATTGGCCTTCAGAAGTTGAAATATGTCACAAACATCTTTTAAGTAACCTAATGTTTGCTTATGCCTAAACACTGCTTGATGCTGATACTACTGAAATATATACATATATGTATGTGTGCATGTATATACATATGTACATACCTACACACATACATACATACATATATATCAATTTAATACGCAATCAAAAGAGCTACTAATAGTTTCATGCTTTTATGATACTAGACAGGCATATTTATAAAATACACCATGTATCTTAAAGCAATCTTTCAGGCTCTGTTTATGCATTGTATATATTTTTTAAAAAACAAGGATACTGGAGAGTAAGAAAATAAGAAAAAACATGGAATAAACATGAAGACTGTTGGTGCAAAAATGGACCAAGAAAAAGAAACAATCAAGAAAGCTAAGATCATTGTCATCCCTGACTGCAGAAAGTTCCTTAAATACAACTGGTATAGAATAAAATATCATACAGTGCTGCTTCAGTATGAAGAACAATATAACTCATAAAAATCACCAAGAGACCACTCCCAATTGTAACTGTTGAAACCCTGAAGCTTGCCCATTTGGTCAGGCAAGTATGATAAACTCCATCCTATACAAGGCTGAAGTTACAGCTACACTCCAAGACAAATCATTTGAAAAGAAGAATTATATCAGGTTATGTGGAGCGAATTCAAGAGATGTTATGCAAACCACTGATCTTCTTTTCAGCACATTGATAAAAGTAATGCAACTAAGTTGGCTAGCCATGTATGGAATTTGAAGAGCAGTTCCACACTACATATAATTAAGTGGAGGATAGTGGAGAAATCCAAGCCATATGTTAATGGATCTAAGAAATGCAGTTTATGCATAGAAGAAAGATCTCATACTCTTCTTAAATCCAGCAATTCCAGCACACTGCTTAACTCCCAGATCTGAAATTTTTAGCAGGTATACACACTTGGACAAAGTTGCTTTTATCGAATTGAAGGGCACCATCTGCTCCGGATTAAGTTGCAGTCTTGCAGACTTTGACATATTCTCTGCTATTTTGTTCTATACCAGTTGTATTTAATGAGCTTTCTGCTATCAGGGAGGATGCGGATGTTAGTTTTCTTGATTTTATTTCTTTTTTCTCAGTCCATTTTCTGTATCAACTGTCTTCACGTTTTTTATCCTGTTTTCCTTACTGTGCAGTATCCTTGTTTTTAAAAAATATATATAATGCATAAATAGAACCTGAAAGATTGCTTTAAGATATATGGCATATTTTATAAATATACCTGTTCAAGTATCATAAAAGCATGAAACTGTTAGTAGTTCTTTCGGTGGTGTATTTAAATTGATATTTATATCTTGCTGGATGGAGTACTCTTTTGTTGATTGTACTTCTATTCAATCTGTAAACTATATATATATATATAGTGAGTTCAAACAAGAAAAACGACGAAAAAAAAACAACAAAAAACAACAACGCGAGGACGTGATACAGATATTGTGTAACTGGACGCTCAGGAAAGGAAAGAAAGAGAATTTGATGTTTCGAGCGGAGCTCTTTGTCGGAAATGTAGGAAAGTCCAAAGAAGGGAAGACGGAGGAAGAAAAAATCGACAACGATATACACGAGGTTACATTGTGGAATGACCGGAAGGGAATGGGTGAAGAAAAAGTTCTTTCTAAGACAGGAGAGTGCAAGAGGGGGAGGTATGTATGTGTGCGTGCACATGGATCCGTGTGTGTGTGTGTGTGTGTAATAACAGCACATGTATGTGCGTGTGTGTAATAACAGCATGTGCATGTGCGTGTGTGTGTGTGTGTGGTTTGTCTGTTTATCTGTTAGTGTGTGTGTGTTGCTTAATGTTGTAGAAGGAATTAGTAGCAGGAATTATTTGGGAGTGGTTGTGGACAATGGTCAGTAGAAAGTGAGCAAGCAGTTTTTAAGTATGTGTGTGTGCGTGTATGTGTATATATATATATGTGTGTGTACGTGTGTGTGTATATGAGTGCGGTTTGCTCTGTGGATCATATGGATGTTGTTTTGTGTGTGTGTGCGTGTATGTGGGTATGTGTGTAAGTCCATGTATGTATACTTAGGTGTGTGTATGTGTTAGTCTTTGTTGTGTGTGTATGTGAGTTATGTGTGGGTTCATTTGCGTGTGTGTCCATATATATATATATATATATATATATATACCCAAAGTTTCAAATTTATACATTTAAAAAAGAGATTTAACACCGGAGTTTATATATCCATATCTTCATTTAATGTAAACATTTCTGTGTATAACTATATTTAACCATTAAAATAAGTTAAATATATTAGTTGTCATACACGTCATCAGGAATAATTTTCATTAGAACAAAAAAAACAAAAAAAAACATAATGAATTGATCGAACAAAATCAAATTTAAATCTATACTATTTTCGGTTAAATACGAAATCCTCTCTGTTTACATCCGCTAACTTAAAATAGGGGAGGTAACTCCATGGTAAGTTCTATGATTATTACTCCACTACCAATAATTACTAAATCACTAAAACTCTTATTTATTATTAATTATTCAAGATATATAAATTATCTTAATGGCCACTGGAAAACTACAATTACTATTGACTAATTTTACATTGATATGCCTACCTTAAAATCCAATATTATACTACATAGTACCATAAACTATGAACCCAAAAAAATGTTCAATTGCAATAGGAATAATTACTTCTAGGAATTTTTTCAAAACCCACATGTGTTATATTTAATTTATACTTTAACATATTAATATTGTCTGCTATAATTATTATATTCTATGGACTCCATGTTATAAATTATAAACAATTCACATCTTATTGGAGATCCACAGTGTGCCACCCTATCTCTAGTATTCAATTCAATACCTGCATTTATTATTGTCAAGTTACACACTTATATATTCTGCTTTAAGATCTAATAACATACTATATTGTACTGTACTGTACTACAAGTTATAATTAACTCTTCATTATAATTAATCCATACTAAGTTGTGCCTAGATTTTAATGGCAAAATTCCAGCCGCTACTTATAACTTTAATATTTAATATTTAAATATGGCCTGCCTTCATATCTAATATTATATACCATTATTATTATTATTATTATTAATATTATATTACAACCCGTTTCAATCTAGTAAACCTTCTCTTATAAACTGTCCAAATTTTATGCCGAAATCTAGGATTGATCTTCATTATTAAAAGTTATATTATTATTATTAACAGATAATTTAGAGAGTCTAAGTGAAATATTTTTAACAAAACCATCAACAATAATAATACTCCTAAATTATTACTACAATGTACTATAGGTTATAGTCAATTCTCTATTATAATTAAACTCAATCCTCAAACGCCACCAAAATTCAAGTAAATCCCACAACAATTATTTGTACATTATATATATATATATATAGGTGCATAAGGTATTTGAGGACATACCTTTCTTGGATCATTGCTGCATTTTTTGCTAAGTCTGTGTAATCTTTGTTTCAGATAATAATATTGGCAGACCCTCAGCTTACTCAGGAAATGAAGAGGCATGCTGTTATTGTGGTTATAAAGGTTGAGCATAGCGATTCAGAAATATCTTGGTCTTTAAAAGTTATCAGATCTTTTATTTACATAGTTTGTAAGAAGCTAGAGATTGAAGATGGAAACTTATCACCAGTATCAATGCATAAAAAGCATTCTAAATGCTCTGAAATTGTCAGAACACCTGAATTTATCCAGCAAGTTCAACAGATCATTGATTACAATCTCAGAAAGTCTATGAGGTTAATTGTAAAAGATCTTCATGTGTCAGAAGGAACAGTCAGAAATGTTGTCCATGAAGACATCAGATATAAGTCTTATATGATGATGAAAGGTCAATTTGTCCGAAAAAGTAAAAGAAAATCACTACATCAGATCTGAAAGGCTCTTAAACAAACTGAAAAATCCAGCAGATTTGATTTGGTTTTTCCCAAACGAGAAAAACTTTGAACAAGATCAAAAAGTTAAAAGAAGAAATGACAGACGGTTATGTGCAGACTCTTCTGAAGTTTGAAGTGTTAAGCATACAAAATTTCCTGCAACTGTCATGGTTTTAGGGATTGTCAGCAATGAAGGACATGTGATGTCTCCTTACTTCTTTCCACAAGGTCTTAGAGTTAACTGTCGCCTGGACCGAGGTCCTGGAAACAATTGTTAAGCCCTGGATATACAGTGTATGCAATGGAAAACCATATGTGTTTCAGTAAGACTTTTCACTATCATACACAGCTGAAAATTTTCATGATCACATAACCCTTAACATTTGGCCTCCTAATTCCCCAGATCTCAATCTATTGGATTCTTACATATGGAGCGTTGTTGAGAGAGAGGTCCATAACACCAAAGATTCTTTGAAAGCTGCCATAGTCAGAGTAATGTCCAAAATGAACCAGGACCACTTGATTCGAGAATATAGATGATTTAGATCTCATATAGAAGTAGTTGTTGAAGCCAAAGGTGGCTTTATTGAATAACGTTATAGAAAAGGTTTATTTTTATCCTCACAGCATTTTTTGATAAAGTTATTATCTGTTATTATATATGTTATTTTATGAACATAAATTTGTCCTCAAATATCTTCTGCACTCTTATATATATATATATATATATATATATATATATATATATAATCAACCGCACATACTCCATGTATGCGTTTTGCTTGCTCATCAGTTCGCAGTAATACAGCACTCTGTGGACAACTCCCTTATAGCACTGGGATAAGTACTAGAATAAGTACTAGGCTTAAAAATAAGTCCGGGGGTCAAATTGTTCAACAAAATCACATGAAGGTCGTGCTCCAGTATAACCAGTCAAATGAGAGAAACAAGAATAAAAGAATATATACATCAATATCATCATCATCATCATCGTTTCATATCCTTATTTTCATGCTAATGTGGGGCAGACAGAATTTGTTAAATCAAATCTGCTATTGTCAGATGCCTTTCCTGTCACCAACCCTCACCTGTTTCCAGGCAAGATAACATTTCTCCATGGCTAGAGATGACCAGCTCAAAAGACTGAAAAGGAAGAACACTTGGTAACTTGCTTACAGCTATCAAGGAGACAGTGAAATACACACACAGACGTATAAATACATATCATCATCATCATCATCATCGTTTAACGTCCGCTTTCCATGCTGGCATGGGTTGGACGATTTGACTGAGGACTGGTGAAACCAGATGGCTACACCAGGCTCTAATCTGATTTGGCAGAGTTTCTACAGCTGGATGCCCTTCCTAACGCCAACCACTCAGAGAGTGTAGTGGGTGCTTTTACGTGTCACCCGCACGAAAACGGCCACGCTCGAAATGGTGTCTTTTATGTGTCACCCGCACAAGAGCCAGTCCAGGGGCACTGGCAACGATCTCGCTCGAAAACCCTACAAGGCCAGTCAGGCGGTATATATATATATATATATATATGTCTGTACGTATTGTCGTCGTCGTTTAACGTCCGCTTTCCATGCTAGCATGGGTTGGACGATCTGACTGAGGACTAGTGAAACCAGATGGCTACACCAGGCTCCAATCTGATTTGGCAGAGTTTCTACAGCTGGATGCCCTTCCTAACGCCAACCACTCAGAGAGAGTAGTGTGTGCTTTTACGTGTCACCCGCACGAAGGCCAGGTGCATGGCTCAGTGGTTAGGGTATTGGGTTTATAATCGTGTGGTTGTGAGTTCAATTCCTGGACCAGGCTGTGTGTTGTGTTCTAAAGCAAGACACTATTTCATGTTGCTACACTTCACTCAGCTGTAGAAATTATTTGCGATGTCTCTGGTGCCAAGCTGTATCGATCTTTCCCTTGGATAACATTGGTGGAATGGAGAGGAGAGGCTGATATGTATGGACGATGGCTGGTCTTCCATAAACAACCTTGCCCAAACTTGTGCCTCAGAGGAGAACTTTCTAAGGAGAATCCTTTGATCATTTGTGACCGAAGGGGGTTTTTACCCTTTTTTTATACATATGTGTGTATGTATGTATGTATGTATATGTGTGCATGTGTATGTATGTATACATGTATGTATGTTTGTTTATTTGTTCTCTTCTGTTTTTAATTATTTAAATTCTTCCTCTAAGGAAAAAACTGGTTTCAAACAAAGATATGAAACTCTATTGTTGGAATGCAGATTACAAAAAACAATGTCACATTTTAAACTTGAGAAAAGTCTAGCATAGCCTTTCTGTTCCACTTACAGATGGTATTTGTAATGTGCAAATCGGTTGATTTCTTTTTCTGGAAATCTAAGCTTGTCCAGAGCAACAGTTAGGTATGTATGGGAGGGCTTAATCTGCAAGTTGGTTGGCAGCCTGACCAGAAATGGTAAAATAGAGGGTCACATTTCAGTTAGTGAAGCCAGGCAACAAACAGTTCAAATGTTACATCTGTGAATACACTTGAAGAATGGAAGCTGGGCTAAAGAGCCACCTACAAGCACATGGTCATGCAAAATTCAATGAAGGGATAACATACTTTTGACAAGGAGCAACTGACACACACAAACACACACATATATACACATATATATATACATGCATACACTTATGTATACACATATATTTGTACATATATATACACAAGTTCAAGGCCACTCTCCACTACTCCAAATCCCTGGGAGACAATCATCAAGGACTGCCCAAAGAGACAGCATGTCATCGCTAAGGGAATGGACCAGATGGGAAATAACAGACATCAGACATTAAAGACACAAAAAGCAACTCATACTCCTTCATCCCCTGCCAACCCTCCACCATGATAAATTCCCCCAGCTCTTCTATACCATTCTTGGCTGGAATAGCCACCTCAGGCACTGGTACCCTTTGCAGGCATCAGGACAAAGAAGTTCAATCATTTGCTACAAATTTACTACTTAATGCCAATGCCGACGATATATACACACATTGATATATGTGTACACACGTATATATATATCATCATCATAATCATCATTGTTTAACATCTGCCTTCCATGCTGGAATTGATTGGATGGTTTGACAGGAGCTGACCAGACTGCTCCAGACTTCTGTGTCTGTGTATGTGTATGTGTGTGTGTGTGTGTATCCCTTTTATCTTTTATATGTTTCAGTTTCTGTGGACAAAACTTTAATGGTCGGATGGAGAGGATGGCAGCTGCAGCAACGCATTATTGAGGAATGCAGAGAGCAAGATGAGGCAAGTAAAACATCTTGGTCACCCACTGCATCCGTCTCCATCCCCAATCGTCTTGACCTGGTTTTGCTACTGGATCAAAGATGATCACAGAAAGGAGAGTAAGGTCAATGGTGCACAATTCACTTAACCCTTTAGCATTTAAGCCAGCCATATCCAGCCCAAATATTCCACCCGTTTTATGCTCAAACTGGCCAGATCTGGCCTCTCACACCCACCTTACAGTGTCATTCCAAAACTAAACCATCACATCATCAAAACCTCAAAGCTAGAAGATAATGCTTGCTTAATTCAAAACAATGTGAATAAATAATCATTATGAGAGGGGGCTGAAAAGTCCCTGGCTTTAAGGTATCACAAAAGGCCTGGTTGAAAACCCAACCCTCTGAGCTCAGAAAAAATTGAAGGACCACTGCAACAGGTGTGTGAACTTGAGAGTGGAATATATTGGATAATTAACTGATCCTCCTGTATCTTCTTTTACCCAAAGCCAGGAACTTAGTATAATCTGAATGCCGAAGGCCTAAAGCAAAGTCTCCGAGCAAGTCATCAGTTATCCTTGAGAACAACCAGATGGTCCTCGTCACTCCATTCTCACTCCCATGGTTGTAAAACAAACTTCTTCACTACACAACCGTGCTTGCAACATTAAAAAACAAAAAACACACAACACTATTTCAATTGTAATACCTTTAATGATATTTATAAAAAAGAAAAACATTTAAAAAAGAACAACAACATACTAAAACAAATAAACAAACAAGGCCGACATCATTTGTCAAAGTTGTGATTCTTGCACAACACATGAAAGACTGTTAAAGCAGCTTTAAATGACCCGTCACTTCATCAACAAGGCTGGAAGGACCTGGAAAGAGCAACAGAATAATGTTAGATAAAACCGAATATTGGTTTCAAATTTTGGCACAAGGCCAGCAATTTCATGGGAAGGATAGGTTGATTAGATCAACCCCAGTGATCAACTGGTACATATTTTATTGACCCCAAAAGGATAAAAGCAAAGTCAACCTCAGCTGAATTTGAACTCAAAACATGAAAATGGATGAAATGATGCTAAGCATTTTGCCAGCTCGCCACCTTCGATAATCCCTAACATTATCATCCATAATTAATGCCTTAAACCATACTGTAATTATTATTTAACTTGTAAAGACATGGCCATGCTATGTAAAAGAAATGTTGGATACACCTATGGCTGACAGTTTAAAAAGTTCATCTTACAATCTTGAGAGCTCAAGTTAAACCCCATTCTACACAATATCTGTTGATCCGTTTTCATTTCAGGATTGGCAAACAATTTTGAGAGGATGTGTACAGTTGTGGCTTAGAGCAGAGAAACAGCAGTATGGTTAAGAAGCTTGCTTCCCAACCACTTCTGGGTTCAGTCCATTGCATAGTACCTTGGCCAAGTGTCTCCTACTAAAGCTCCAGTCTGGCCAAAGCATTAACACTGGTTTTTCTGTGACAGACAGAATCTGATCTTCCCTTGCCTTAAAGCAAAACCCCTTGGTGATTTTCCTTTCCTCAAAACCATGCACCAGGACTTTGCATATGTGAAACTCATTTGTGCCAATGCCACAAGCTTCTCTAGTTTCCAGAGATTCTTCTTAACTGCCTGCTCTGTTGGACCAGGGATTTGTCCATGAAGGTGTAGATGGGTGGTTGCACTCGTCTTGCTGCGGACCACAGTACTCCTTCTCTGCTGACCTGACTGGCATATTCATTACTAACTGTTGGTAGCAGTCAGGTGTCGGCTGACTGGAGGGAACCCTCAACCTGAATTTGCTGTATTGCAACTTCAACCAACTTGTGTGATATCAAACAACAGGCATTAGACAGATCTAGCCACAGTGCAACCAGGGCTCCTCTTTTCTTGACATACCTCCCTAATAGATTGGGTCACCAAGTCTGTTGTCCAAGGCAACCAGGGACTCCTGAAATGCCTCCTTTCTCTACAGACATATCAACATAACTATTGTTCAGCAGAAAGCTAGAGATTCTCTTGGATACAATGTTGAAGAAAATCTTATAAGACATGAAACTGACCAATATTTTCAGCTCACTTCCCTTTGGGTTGCATGCATATTTTGCAGACATTTTGGGGCAGCTGATGATGATGTGGGTGATATCTTCCACATTGGTATAGCAGAGCCAACATTTTTTTATCACAATGTGGAGGTTTGGTGGTATCTTTGTCCCTCTTGTTTACCAGATATTTAGTAGCCATCTCTTGTTCCTGGATAGTGGAGTCCTTTTAGGAGAGAGGTAATGTACCTGTTGCAGGTTCAGGTGAGGCTACTGTTATCCTCCAGCTTATGAGATATGCACCCATGCATTGCTTTATGCATGCATATACATACATAGATACATGCATGCACCACACACACACACACACACACATATATGGGAAGTTGTAAAAGAAAGGTTACCTTCTCAAGTCATGCCAACTAATAAGAAGTGGTTTCCCAGTTTCCGTGGCATAAAAATTCCCTACCTGGACACGACACCGGTCTGTTGCAGGATTACTCCTTTTTGCTAGCTGAGTGGATTGGAGCAACATGAAGTGAAGTGTTTTGCTCAAGAACATAATGTGTTGCCTGGTACAGAATTTGCAACCACAATCTTATGATTTCAACATGAAATACAAAAACATTTGTTTTCGTATTTCATGTTGTTTACTGTTGGTGACGTCCTCTACCCATATATGCATTTGTATGTGTATATATATTATATTATATTATATTATATTATATATATATATATATATATATATATATATATATATATATATATGCATATATATATTGTTTATATTATTATTTGACTGAATGTCACGCATCCATTTCCAAGTAAGTTTATCTTAATCTTTTTGATGCAACTCTACTCTATATTGTTTTCTCCCCCTATTGTTTTCTCTCTCATCCTTTCTCTAATTCCCTTTTTTCTCCCCTTCACCGTTTTCTATTTGTCTCTCTCTCTCATTCCCCCTCTATCTCCTTTACTCTCTCGTTGCTCTCACGTGACCATCATCCATTTTTCTTTTCCTCATGTGATCATCTTTCTTTTCTTTCAGGGCTGCGCTAAGGACTGGACATATCCTATCTCTATCTACATCCTTTCTCTTGTCAAAGAAAATATTTCTCCAGTATTCGCTATTTTACCTTCGTTCTGATCTAACGACCCTCCATGTTTGTTTTCATTCGGTTTCTTTCTATGTCTCCACTGTCTTGTTTTTGTTCCCAACATTGATCCTCCATAAATCTACACATGCAAATATGGGTAAAGGACGTCACCAACAGTAAACAACATGAAATACGGAAACAAATGAGTTCAATACGCAAACAACAAAAGAAACAAATGGAAAACAGGACAAGTAACATAAAGAATGACCCTTCATCAGTGTCCCAAATTTTATTTTGGTACTTATGGGAGCAACTGTCTTCAAAGACTCATATTGTTCTTCAATGCTCAAAATGAGGAGTAGATAGACAGCCAACAACTGATGAAGGGTCGTCCTTTATATTACTTGTCCTGTTTTCCATTTGTTTCTCTCGTTGTTTGCATATTGAACTCATTTGTTTTCATATTTCATGTTGTTTACTGCTGGTGATGTCCTGTACCCATATATGCAAGTGTGTCTGTGTATATACGCATATATATATATATACATATATATATATATATATATATATATATATATGTATATATATATATATATATATACGCGCATATATACATATATATATGCATATATATATATATACGCATATATATATATATATATATATATATATATATATATATATACGCATATATATATATGCATATATATATATGCATATATATATATATATGCATATATATATATATATGCATATATATATATATATATATATATATATATATATATATATATATATAAGGAAAATGGGATTAAAAAATCCTGGCAGATATTCAAGTAAGCACTCAATATAAAGGAATAATGTTAAATTTCCAACATATATGTGTGTGTAAGTGTATGTAGTGTGTTGTGTGAGTGTGTGTGTGTGTGTTTATATGTCTGTGTCTGTGTGTGTATATATATATATATATATATATACAGACACGTGTGTATAGGAAATACACACACAATCACATAAATATACATAAAATAAACACAAAGGAGCATGAAGGAAATATCTCAAAGGGTCCTATGACATGAATACAAATTCAACGTGAGTGGAGACCAAGGTGGGTGAGGAAATTCTTCTTTTCAATTTTCCTTTGTCGTTAGTAATTCTGAATGAGAAGGGGAGATAATTTCAAAGCATTAAGAAAAGTTTGTGGTTGAATTAAGCTTAACTCTTCAGCATTTAAGCTGGCCTTATCAGGCCCAAATATTCTACCTCTTTTATGTTGAAACTGACTTGATTTGGCCTCTCACACTTACCATACAATGTCATTGGAAAAAATAAACCATATCACTGACATCTTGAAGCTACAAGATAATACGTAATCAATATAAAATAATGTGAATAAATAAGCATTACATTTGATAGAATAGTGTGAATGCTAAAGGGATGAAGAAAAGAACATCATCCACTTTTTCATGTTTGTGTGGGTTGGACAGAATGTCATTAATCCTCAACTGTTTGTCACGGCCAGACAAGTTCTTCATAGATGACTGGAAATGAACATCACTTGTATAACAATGATGCTTGTTTAACACTATCCTGTGACATCAAGACAAAGGTATACAATTGAACCTCAAAGGGTATGCCTATTATGGCATTTGAACCTCAAGGGTATGCCCTGGCGAGCCCTGTTCCTGGTGAGTATGTTTGGCATTTTGCCACCATCTCCCACACACTCTCCCTCTCTCTCTCCCCTTCTCCTGCACTTCCCTCAGGTTGAGCAACCATGTATTTTCTTTGCAGTAGCACACCTGTTCCTGTCTTCATTCCTGGTCTTTCTCTCTCCAGCCAGGTAACCTTGCACTTCCTCTACAGCAAGACACCTGCAACTGTCTCACTATAATCTTTTCATCATCACCTCCTCCAGTGCTTCTTCCCCTCTTAAAAGTTTTTTGTCCTGCAAGTACTTTGTGACCCTGTCGGTGCAGGTGCCACTTAAAAGCACCCAGTTCACCCTGTAAAGTTCACCCTGTAAAGTTCAACTGTATAATAATTATAAAGAATGTTCTTCTAAAGAGGTCTTTGAATATAAACTCAGCAAATTAAAGCAGCTGGTGTCCAGAAACAAATGTTGTGATCTGCTTATTAAAGCCTGATATACTCCATCCTCATCTTACATTATCCTTATATATATATATATATATATATATATATATATATGTATATATATATATGTAGGTTATGTTTAAAATTAAAGGAGACTTTAAAATGTAGTATCCAAACCTTGTTTTGGGTATGTCCCTAGTAGTGTGCCTTGAGAGAACTTTTATCACATATGGCTCCCAAGTGTCACCCATGGAACTGTACTTTTGTCACAGGATCTACACAAGGAATTCCTCGGTGAACATTTAATATATGTTAAATAATTGATAGGGAAGACAAGAGTGTACTGTAAGCTTTATTTAGCACAACGATTGTTTCAGCTTACATCTGCACTGCTCCCTTGTGGGTGGGGAACAATACAATGGCAGCTTCATCAGGTTACATTATATGTTACAGTGTAATAATATGTACATTTCACTACTGTGTGGCAGGAAGTGTTTGCATGATGCGTATATTTACAGTAGTTCACAAACCCATGTATGGGTTTCTTCTGCACAGTGGAATGCATTTGATTCCACTATATTGTTCCCCACTCACTAGGGAGTAGAACAGAACAGATGTAAGCCAAAATGATCGCCATGCTTAGTAAAGCTTACAGCACAGTTCGTTTTCCCTATCAATTATTTTTTTTTTAAATATATATATATAGGCGTAGGAGTAGCTATGTGGTAAGAAGCTTGCTTCTCAGCCATATGGTTCTGGGTTCAGTCGCACTGCATGGAACCTTGGGCAAGTGTCTTCTACTATAGCCTCGGGCTGACCAAAGCCTTGTGAGTGAATTTGGCAGACGGAAAACTGGAAGAAGCCCATCGTATACATATATGTATGTATGTATTTGTGTCTGGGTTTGTCCCCCCACCATCGCTTGACAACCAACGCTGATGTGTTTACATTGCTGTAACTTAGCAGTTCAGCAAAGGAGACCGATAGAATAAGTACTAGGCTTACAAAAAATAAGTCCTGGGGTTGATTTGTTTGACTAAAGTCGGTACTCCAGCATGGCTGCAGTCAAATTACTGAAACAAGTAACAGAATAAAAGAATGTGTGTGTGTGTGTGTGTGTGTGTGTGTGTGTGTGTGTGTGTGTGTGTGTATCATCATTTAACATCCATCTTCCATGCATGCATGGGTAAGATGGTTGAGGGGAGACGGCCAGGTAGAAGACTACCCAATGGCTACTGCATCTGTTTTACACTGGGCCAAAGCAGTCCTTCGAATTTCTCTTGCTATTTGAGAAACCTTAGTCTTTCTAGCAAGAATAGCATATTGTTAACTTCATAAGAATTTATAAACTTTGCAAAAATGAGAAATAATTCTTTATTTTTTTGAAACAGTGGATCTCAAAGAAGAATGCCTGTCATGTTTGCAGATGTAGGTTCAAATCCCACAGCCAGCATCTGATGTGGGGTTGTGGGAGTGGAGTCCTCAGACACCTTCTCTGTAGGGTCCTATCAGAAGCAACTGTCATTAGATTTTCCAGATGGAAGGGCATCCAGCTGCAACTGGAAAATGTTTTGTTTGAGGAGTATGCTGAGAGAGAGAGAGAGAGAGAGAGAGAGAGAGAGAGGGGGGGAGAGAGTGTGATAGTAGAATGTTGGCCAATGGCAAGAGTGAGTGAATGATGAATAGCAAAAGACTAGTACAACACACATACACACACACATACAGTGTTGAAGGCTGTGCCCAAGCAAAGTGACAAAACTGAACAAATACTTACCAGGACCAACACCTAACACAGTTTTGGATCCAGGAGTTATTTGTGTGTGGCCAGCATCAGATATCAAGCTGGCATTTAAACCAGCATCTATAGCTTTACGAGTGAGCTCCAATCTGAAAAACAAACAGATGAACATATACATTATGTGTGATTGTGTATACATATACATACATCATCATTTAATGCCCGTTTTCCATGCTGGCTGGTAAGGCCAGGGGCCACACCATGCTCCATTGTCTGTTCTGGCATGGTTTCTAATGGCTGGATGCCCTTCAACCACTCCACAGAGTGTACTGGGTGCTTTTTATGTGGCACCGGCACCAGTGCTTTTAACTTGGCAACAGCACATACATACATACATACATATATATATATATATATATATATATATATATATATATATATATATATATATATACACATATATATAAGCAATAGAGGCACTAAAAGTCAATATGAGTTTCTCATGGTAATTACTGCAGTATAGCTTGTTCTAACAAAATGTTGATGTTTAAGTGGGGATAAATGTGTGTGTGCGTGTATGTAAGTGTGTATACATGATGATATACATATATACACACACACATACAAGGCACATTCCAGATGTGAAGCAGTTAGGTGATGCAGTTATAACTATCCTATCATCATCATCATTGTTTAACGTCCGCTTTCCATGCTAGCATGGATTGGATGATTTGACTGAGGACTGGTGAACCAGGAGGCGACACCAGGCTCCAATCTGATTTGGCAGAGTTTCTACAGCTGGATGCCCTTCTTAACACCAACCACTCCGAGAATGTAGTGATCCTAGATTATAGAAATTTTAGTATATCATTACTACATATCTAATAAGCTGACCTGCCAACTTTTGTTATTCCAGATTGAAGGAGATGGCTGTAATTGCACTTTGAACACACCCTACTAAACATTAGCAAAATTTTTATCTGGTAAAATCTAAGAGAGACAATCTCCCAACCAGGATACCCCTAACTGTAATTAATATAATCAGATAGGATCTACTTTTCCCAATAATTGACATAATTACAAGGTTAAAAAATGAATTTATTGCTCCATGGTCAAGTCAATCCTTTAGCATTTAAACCAGCCATATCAGGCTTTATGTTCAAATTGGCCAGATCCAGGCTCTTACACTTACCCTACAATGTCATTCTAAGAATAAACAATAACATCATTGAAACTTCAAAGCTATGAGAAAATGCATGATTAATTCAAAACAATGTGAATAAATAAACATTAGATTTGACAGAGTAATCTGGACGCTAAAGGGTTAAACTGGCCATCTCCAGCTCAAATGTTCTACTTGTTTAATATTCAAACCAGCCAGATCTGGCCTTTTACACCTTCTCCATAATGTCATTCTAAAAATAAACAATCACATTGTTGAGATCTCTCAGCTAAGAGATAATGCATGATTAATTAAAAAACAATGTGAATAAAAAAGCAGAACATTTAACAGAGTAATCTGAATACTAAAGGAATAAAAGAGGTTTTATCAACAAACAGGTGGTGAGGCTGTGTGGTAAGCTTGCTTCCCAACCACATGGTTCCAGGTTCAGTCCCACTGCATGACACCTTGGACAAGCGTGTGTGTGTGTGTGTGTGTGTGTGTGTGTGTGTGTGCGTGCATGCACGTGTGCGCACCTGTGTTTGTGCTTGTGTCTGTCTCCCACCACTACTCGACAACCAGTGTTGGTTTGTTTATGTCCCCATAATGTATAGGTTCAGCAAAAAGAGATGGATAGAATAAGTACCATGTTTAGTAAAATAAATACTGGGGTTGATTTGTTCAACGAAACCTTTCAAGGCAGTGCTCCAGCATGGCAGCAGTCTAATGACTGAAACAATTAAAAGACAGAAGATAAAAACAGGAGGCAATTCCAGTGAATTTTCGGAGAACCTCAACACACACACACACATGCCCTTTTGTGCTACTAGTTATTTCTCTCTTTGGAACCTCATCCTTTTCATATCCCTACCTCATTCTCAATATCATCCCTTCTTACTTTATTTTCCACTGATCACCCTTTCTCTGCCACCAGTTATATCTCTCCCTTTCCCCTGAGCTACATCTCATGACTGTCATATCCCATTCTCAACCCCTTCTCATATCTGCCATTGGCTGCCCTCTGCCTTTGTTTGCCACTCACTGTATCCATTCCTACATATCTCTCACCTACATCTTCATCACTGCACATCTCTCTCTTGATGTTAGCACATGATAACAAAAACAACTCAAAATAAAACCAAATATTTATTAAAAAAAAACAAAAACAAGAATCAACTCATGTCCCCTAATAAATCAATAAACAACAAAATCATTACCAGGAGACAGTTGCAGGAGAAATACCTAGCTAAGGATAAACCTCTGTACCTGGCTTTCGTTGACATGGAGAAAGCCTTTGACAGGGTCCCCCGATCCCTTATCTGGTGGTCAATGAGGAAACTTGGGATAGAAGAATGGTTAGTGAGAGCTGTGCGAGCCATGTACAGAGATGCTGCCAGTAAGGTGAGGGTTGGAAATGAGTACAGCAATGAATTCCGGGTAGAGGTAGGGGTCCACCAAGGTTCCGTCCTCAGCCCCCTCTTATTTATCATAGTCCTCCAGGCAATCACAGAGGAGTTCAAGACAGGTTGCCCCTGGGAGCTCCTCTATGCTGATGACCTTGCCCTAATTGCGGAGTCACTATCAGAACTAGAGGAGAAGTTTCAGGTGTGGAAGCAAGGTCTAGAATTGAAGGGCCTTAGAGTCAACCTAGCTAAAACCAAAATCCTAATAAGTAGGAAGGTAGATAAAACACAAACCCCTTCAGGTAGATGGCCCTGCTCAGTATGTAGAAAAGGAGTAGGTAGTAACTCTATAAGATGTACCCGGTGCAAGCTATGGACACATAAGAGGTGCAGCAACATCAAAGGCAGGTTAACTAGCAAGTTAATTTTTGTTTGTGGCAGATGTTCAGGTGCAATAAAGACTGTAAACAAACAGGAAACAACTTCTATCTCATTCCAGGGTGAAAAACTAGAGGTAGTCGATAGCTTCCGCTATCTGGGCGACCAAGTTAGTAGTGGGGGTGGGTGCGCTGAAAGTGTAGCTGCTAGAATAAGAATAGCCTGGGCAAAGTTTAGAGAGCTCTTACCCCTGCTGGCGACAAAGGGACTCTCACTCAGAGTAAAAGGCAGACTGTATGACGCATGCGTACGAACAACCATGCTACATGGCAGTGAAACATGGGCTGTAACTGCTGAGGACATACGTAAGCTCGCAAGGAATGAAGCCAGTATGCTCCGTTGGATGTGTAATGTCAATGTGAATACCCGTCAGAGTGTAAGTATCTTGAGAGAAAAGCTGAACATTAGAAGCATCAGTTGTGGCGTGCAAGAGAGACGATTGCGCTGGTATGGACATGTGGTGAGAATGGAGGAGGATAGCTGCGTGAAAAAGTGCCACACCCTAACAGTTGAGGGAACCCGTGGAAGAGGTAGGCCCAGGAAGACCTGGGCTGAGGTGGTGAGGCAAGACCTTCGTACATTGGGCCTCACCGAGGCGATGACTACTGACCGAGACCTTTGGAAATGTGCTGTGCGTGAGAAGACCCGGCAAGCCAAGTAAGATCGTTGCCAGCGCCCCTGGACTGGCTTGTGCGGGTGGCACATAAAAGACACCATTTCGAGCGTGGCCGTTTTCGTGCGGGTGACACGTAAAAACACCCACTACACTCTCTGAGTGGTTGGCGTTAGGAAGGGCATCCAGCTGTAGAAACTCTGCCAAATCAGACTGGAGCCTGGTGTTGCCATCCGGTTTCACCAGTCCTCAGTCAAATCGTCCAACCCATGCTAGCATGGAAAGCGGACGTTAAACGATGATGATGATGATGATGATGATGTAAAGGCCAGGCCAGGCTAGGACAGGATATAACAGGATTTTGATGAATTTCAGAATGAATTTAATACAAGCTTGATGTTGTGCAGAATTGTTAGACTAATAAACAATACATTGAAGTTTTATACTTAAATATCAATTTTATATCCAATACACAAGTCTTATTAAGAAAAAAATTCAAGTTGTGAAGGTAAAAATAAATAAAGTAAGAAAAAATATAAACCCAAACACATTAAGCAAATGTAAAGAGGTCCACAATAAACAATAAAAAGAATATTAGAAATAAAAATAGTACAACTTGTAGAAAGAATACACACTAAAAATAAAAGGAAATTAATTAGGTTTCCATAGAAACTTTGAACCAAATAAACAACCACAAAAAACACATATCCATAACCCCACACTGAAGAACAAACAGTAAAAACCAGACAACACAACAGATCAGCCAGAGTTAACATTACGCAGAACAGTGGTTCTCAACTTGGGTCCATACAATTCCTGGGAGTCCATATAAGATTTTTGGGGGCCCATTCAAGCAAAATACCAAATTGGGGGATCATTGTAGTATATTAAAGGTCCATGAAAAAATTGTGCTTCAGATGTATTTATTGCAGGAAACAGGTAGGTTTTATATAGTTCAACACACCCAAAAGCAAAATAGGAATTTCAAAAGGAGCATCTATAGACTTGCTTGTTTGCTTCATGCTCTTGCTTGATGGGGATGGGGTTGTCCCAAGTTAGTGACCCAGAGACATCATCATGCATAGAGCTGACCAGGTCCACTAGTGCTCTCTATTCCTGCAGTCCCTTGCCAGCCCTTCTGCATCCTCCAAGGTGACATCAAGCCTCTGGAGATCCTCTTTAATCATGTCCAGCCATCTGATGCACTGCCTACCACAAGGCTCCTTTCAGCTTCCAGCTGCTGCATCAAATTAGAAGTATCTATAAAACTAGATTTTTAAACATCAAATGGCAATCGGGATTCACTAGAACAGAAAAGGAATCAAAGGAGTCCAGAGATAAAAAATGGTTGAGAACCCTTGATGTGGAAGGTGAGAAAAAAAGGAAAGAAAAGAAAAGTAGAAGAGAAGATAAGAAAATCATTGAACAATTAGAAACCAAAAAAAATTCAGACCAAAGCTACAGATGAACATACAGCACCATGAAAGAATAAATAAACATAAAAGAGCAGCCATGCAAGAGAAATACTATCCACAGAAGCAAACTACCCAAATATCAACAGACTGAATAACTAATGTAGTCAGTGGTAGTAGCAGTAGTAGTAGTAGAAATGAGGGGAGCCAGGCTCGATTCTAATAAAGTCAGACCATCTTCAGCCAAACCTAACAAAAATAAAAGAAAACGTATTACATGAAAATGAAAAAATAAAACAAAAACACAAAACAAAATTTTAAAACAAAAACTGGAAAGAGCTGTCCCTAGTCTAATGGAAAAGGAGGGATCTGACATGGAAGGGAGAAAAATTAACTAAGGCATGGGCTATGAGGTTAGGAAGCTTGCTTTGCAATCACATGGTTTCAGGTTCAGTTCCAGTATGGTACCTTTGCAAGTGTCTTCTATTATGGTCCCAGGTGGACCAAAGCCTCATGAGGGAAGAATTTCATAGATGGAAACTGTGAGGAAGCCTACTGTGTAAACATTATATATATATATACATAAATGATGATGATGATGATGATGATATCATCATCATCATCATCATCAGCTCATTCTAAATTAAAACTTTACAACAAAATTTCACACAAGCACAGACTTGGCTGTGTGGTAAGACGCTTGCTTCCCAACCACATGGTTCCAGGGTCAGTCTCACTGCATGGCACCTTGGGCAAGTATCTTCTACTATAGCCTCAGATCAACCAAAGCCTTGTGTGTGTGTGTGTGTGCACGCACGTGCACTGTGTCTTTGTTACATCCCCATAACTTAGTGGTTTGGTAAAAGAGACTGATAGAATAAGTACTAGGCTTAAAAAAATAAATTTGATTTGTTCAACTAAAAATTCAAGGTGGTGCCCCAGCATGGCTGCATATATATATATATATATATATATATATATATATATATACATACATACATACATACATACATACATATATATATATATATATATATATGTGTGTGTGCACATACATATATACATCCATACATATATATATATATACATACATACATACATATATATATACAAACATATATACATACATACATACATACATACATGTATGTATGCGAAAGCGAAATCATGATGGCACCGGTACCAGTAAATCACTAAGAGCACCGTCCAAGCGTGATCGTTGCCAGAGCACCAGCTGTCTGGTTTTCGTGCCGGTGGCACGTAAATAGCACCATTTGAGCGTGACCGTTACCAACGTCACCTTCTTGGTACTTGTGCCAGTGGCATGTGAAAAGATATTCAAGCGAGTTGGTTGCCAGTGCTGCTGGACTGGCTCCTGTGCAGGTGGCATGTAAAAAATACCATTTTGAGCGTGGCTGTTCCCAGTACCTCCTGACTGGCCTTTGTGCCGGTGGCACGTAAAAGCACCCACTACACTCTCTGAGTGGTTGGCGTTAGGAAGGGCATCCAGCTGTAGAAACTCTGCCAAATTAGATTGGAGCCTGGTGTAGCCATCTGGTTCACCAGTCCTCAGTCAAATCGTCCAACCCATGCTAGCATGGAAAGCGGACATTAAACGATGATGATGATGATGATGATGATATATATGTGGGGAGGGGAGAGGTTATCACTGTGTCTGTCATCCCCTTCTCAACTGCTTGACAACCGGTGTTGGTTTGTTTACAGTCTTGTAACTTAGCAGGTTAGCAAAAGAGACCATTAGAATAAGTACCTGGCTCATAACAAAAATTAGTACCAGGGGTGGATTTGTTCAATTAAAATCCTTCAAGGTGGTACTCCAGTATGGCTGCAGTCCAATGACTGAAACAAGTATAAAATAAGGATAAAATAGAGGACAATCAAAAATAGATGGTAAATGGACACAATTGATTAGTTGATTAAGAGCAATTAATTGATCAAAGTAACATTTACTTAAATCAACAATCACACAAATTTGACAATGACATGTTTGGAATTGCTTGATGTCAGCCCAGGAGGACAGTCATTGAAGAACTGTCTAGTGGCAGGGGATGCCCTCACACCTGTTTATCACAAATATTAAAATAATTTCTTTGTAAAAAGTTTATCTTGTCAAGTTTTATCAAAGTAATTTAATATTATTTTGTTCGTTAACTGTTTTGACACCAACCTGCCTGAGACTACACTGAGTCTTTCCGGTTTTAATGTAATCTAAATTAAACAAAATTTCACACAGGCACAGGCATGGCTGTGTGGTGAGAAGCTTGATTCCCAACCACATCATTGCAGGTTCTGTCCTATTGCATTACACCTTGGATAAATGTCTTCTACTCTAGCCTTAACCAAAGCCTTGAGTGGATTTGGTAGATGAAAACTGACAGAAGTCCATTATATATATATATATAGAGAGAGAGAGAGAGAGGGGGGGGGAGGGAGAGAGAGAGAGAGAGAGGTTATGAGAGGTAATGGTGTCAGTACGACCCAAAGGTGTCAGGTAATGCTGAGTAAGTGCTGTGGATAGACCAAAGTTAAGCTCCAAGTTCGGTGATTATGTGAATAAGGAGTCCAACATAGGTCATATGAATATATAAAAAGCATGTGAATATATAAAAAATATTTTTTTCAGAATGAGATAAAAAAAACCCCAAGGCTGAGAAGATTTTAGAACATTTATAAATAGGTTTTACAGCTGTTTCTAGGATATTTATATCCCTTCATCGGAGACGGTGTGAGAAAATGGTTAAGCATTAGTTAATTTAGATAAGATACGAAATAGAGAGTGAAGTGGAGGAATGAAAATAAATGTGAGATATGCAGGGATATTGCCTTTGTAGATCCATTATTTAGGCAGAATGGCATACATATAAGATTCAAATACCTTGTGAGTAAAATCCAATCTTAATATATAAAGCTGAAATTGTGTGTCTGTGTGAAGCCTTTTTAAAAGTTTATAGAAATCGACATTTTCCACTTTTTCGTAAAAATTTTTACATCAATGGAATTTTCTCGATCTGAACTTTCCAGTACAGTAATTAGATTTTTTAAATTCCGTTTACTTTGTGCGATTTAAGGGAGATTTGGCTGTTGTTTCTAGCAACTTTTATATTTCATCCCTTCTACCTGGAACGCCATTCTTACACACGCGCTCAACATAAAAATATAGAGAGTAAGAGTAAAAGAGGGAGAGAGAGAGAGAAAGTGATACATACAACGTCATAGATTAAACTTTCATCTCAGTATTCTTTACCTATTTTTCATAACATAGATACGTAAAAACACACACAACTACACATACATGACCTGTGACAACAACATACACATTGCTCTCAATCTCTATCCATTTCTCCTCCTCTTCCTCTCTCGCTCTCTCAAACGTATACACGTGCAAGTAAACACAATCATTCACATCGTGGTATATTTACAAAACATTGATGGCATAACTACAGAGTTGTATCCCCCAACTTTGGAAAGTCATAACTTTCATAAAAATGAATATTTATTTAAGAAATTTTCTATGCATATATTATTTATTATGTAGATTCCAAATATACAAAAATTTTCGGTGAAAGTGTTTTGGAAGGGGGTGGGGTACAATATTCGGAAATTCCTCTTAACTTCCAGGAAAATGAATATTTTTTCATGAAATTTTGTACAAATGTACCTTGATGTATGTACATTTCAAGCATGTAGGAATTTTGAAGGAAACAACTGCAGGTTATTTTTGAGAAGTGTTCCCACTCGGTGATGTTTTGGAGCACGTCGTCCATATTTGTTTCATTTTTCTCTATTATGTGCTTATATGCATCCTTAGATTTCTAATGAAGTAATAGGCAGTGAAGGGTCAGGGTTAGGGTTAGGGTTTAGGGTTAGTGTTAGTGTTAGGATTAGGTTTAGGATTAGGGTTGGGTAATCGTGCAGGTGTTAATCTGAAAAATTACAGATATGTGAAAAGTACCGACCCTGCCATCTATTATAACTTTTGTTGTTCTGTTTAATATATACATAGATTATGCCTCCAAAGAAGAGATTTTGCTGGAGAAAGACAGCAACCGGTTTAAAATGACAGCCACAGACTGCAGCAATTCACCACATTCCAGTAACTACTTTGAACATAATGCAAAATGGTGCATCAACACCTTCTGCCCAATCTGATAGAATTCTGGCAAAACTGTTTAGTAACAGATCGCCAGCAATTGCTTCATCACAAATTGCCATCCTAGCTCCTGTGAAAAGGGATTACCCTGCTATGTATAATCAGGGCAGCGCAAAAAGTTGTTTTGCACAAGCATTTCTATAGCCAATTACACGGATGAAATTTACATACGCTTAATAATTTTACGCAAAACAGCCTTTCCCTATTAATTTCAACGTCTTTTGAATTATGAACATGTTTACATCATAAGGGTTTTTTCGCTGTAAGGCTTTCTTTTTTAGTTGATTTTCAGCTAGCAAGACTTATCGTAGATGGCATAATAAGTCACACCCGGACAAGGTCGAGTTATACTGCTAGTAGTATCTAAAATCGGTCATTCCAAGTATAGAGTTTGTACACAGTGCTATTGAATCAAGGGTCCCCTTTAAGCCATCTCAAATTCAAACCAAACATACTGCATTATACCTGCTCTTATGCATTGAATCTAAGTTCCAAATATCATAAGGATCCATTCAGCAATTTTGGTCCATGAAATTGTATGAAACACACAGCATTACCCTTCTTCCTAGGCTTGGATTTTGTGTTCCAAATTTCATTAGGATCGGTGCAGTAGTTTTCGAATTTATAAGTAACACATGAACACACATAAAGACATTGACTTTTATATAATAGATATGAATATGCACATATACATACATGTATATGTGTGTGTGTTATATATATATATATATATATATATATATATATATATATATATATATATATATATATATATATATGTACATATATATATATACATATATATATATATACACACACAAAAAGATAGATTGATAGATACAACTGAGTGGGCAAACAAAAATATGAGTCACTGCCTAGTGATTTTTTTTTTATTTCGATAAGCCTGGTACTTATTCTATCAGTTTCTTCTTGTCAAACCAGTAAGCTATGGGGATGTAAATAAACAAACACCAGTTGTGAAGCAGTGATGAGGGAGAAACACAGAGACAAAGACACACACATACACTAGACACCATTTCGAGCGTGGCCATTTTCGTGCGGGTGACATATAAAAGCACCCACTACACTCTCTGAGTGGTTGGCGTTAGGAAGGGCATCCAGCTGTAGAAACTCTGCCAAATTAGATTGGAGCCTGGTGTTGCCATCCGGTTTCACCAGTCCTCAGTCAAATCGTCCAACCCATGCTAGCATGGAAAGCGGACATTAAACGATGATGATGATGATGATATATATATATATATATATATATACGATTGATTTCTTTCAGTTTCTGTCTAGAAAATCCACTCACAAGGCTTTGGTTGGTCTGAGGCTATAGCAGGAGACACATGCCAAGTCACCACACAGTGGGACTGAACCCAGGACCATGTGTTTTGGAACCAAGTTTCTTACCACACAGCCATACCTGCACCTGTGTGTGTGTGTGTGTGTGTGTGTGTGTGTACGTGTGAGTGTATATATGTATGCATGTATATATGTGTACATATTACGTGTACATCTATATATATACATGTACATCTATACATATACATGCATACATATACAGCTATACATATACATGTATACATATACATCTATATATATATACATGTATATATATACATCTATATATATATATGTGTGTGTGTGTGTGTGTATGTATGTATAAATAGAGAAAAGGATAAAGAGAACAATGGTAAAGTTAGAAATATATTTTATGGATAGAATCTTACAGCTGTAAGACTCTAACCATAAAATATATTTCTAACTTTACCATTGTTCTCTTTATCCTTTTATATATTTATACATACACCCGCTAATACACGACTTATAATCCCCAATCCTGTTCATACAACGAATGGAGCATAACTAGCCGGTATACAGCACTTACTCTGTATTACCTGTATCTTTGGGTTTGGTTAAATCCAATACCCTCCTCGACCTTATATATATATATATATATATATATATATATATATATATATATATATATATATATATACAGTTGCGTACTGGGGTCAATGTAATCGACTTAATCCCTTTGTCTGTCCTTGTTTGTTCCCTCTATATTTGGCCCCTGTGGGCAATAAAGAAATATATATATATATGTATATATATATATATATATATATATATATATATATATGTATATATATATCTTTGTCTTTTGCTTTCTGTAAATTTGAATTCTGTGTGTGTGCATGTGTGTGTGTGTGTATGTTTGTGTCTGTGTTTGTCCCCCACCACCACTTCACAACCAGTGTTGGTTTGTTACATCCCCATAACTTGGCAGTTTAGCAAAAGTGACTGATAGAATAATTACCAGGCTTAAAAAAATAAATTCAATTTGTTCAACTAAAAATTCTTCAAGGTGGTGCCCCAGCATGGCTGCTGTCTAATGACTGAAACAAGTAAAAAAAAAAAATAAAAGAATAAATTTATATTCCAAACAGAACTTTATCCCTGTAACATTCAGATTCTTCTGTCAAATGTACTGCTTTTTCATTCAAATAATTTTGAATTAATCATGCATTATTTTGTAGCTTTGGAATCTTAATGATGTGATTGTATATTTTATAATGGCATTGAAGGGTAGGTGTGATAGGCTGGATCTGGCTGGTTAGAACACAAAACAGGTAGCATATATGGGCTGGGTATGGCCGGTTTAACTCTTTAACATTTAAACCAGCCATGTCCAACCTGAATATTCTACCTGCTTTGAGTTGAAACCAGCTAGATCTGGCTCGTCACACCTACCCTACAATGTCATTCTAAAAGTAAACATCACATCATCAAAACCTCAAAGCTACGAGATAATGCATGATTAACCCAAAACAATGTGAATAAATAAGCATTACATTTGACAAAGTAACCTGAATGCTAAAGAGGTAAAAAAACTAAAGGCTCAAGCTAAATTCATTACTATCACTAACTTGCCTCTTCCTTAGTCTTTTTAGCAACATTTCTATGCTCTTAAATACCAATTTACTGCTGTAAGAATTGCATTTTTCCACACCTGAAGAGAAAATTCAACACTTCAATGCCTTCAACTTGAATACATTAATGTTTTATGGTTATGCATTGATAATAATTTCTACTGCTTCGATGTGTATAACTGTATCAGTATACACACATCATCATCATCAAGATCCCTTAACTGATGCAGCCAGTCATTGGGGTGCCACTCTAGATGCTTTCATAATTAGCCTTTGCCACTGGGCTCTCTTCTCTGTCATGTATAACAGTTTCGCCGTGTTATGACCTGTCCAGTCCTTGATGTTGTCAAACCAGGATTTTCTGTCTGCCTCTCTTTCACCCTACCTCCACTGTGCTCTGAAGAAGAACGGAGTGGTCCCTGTCTGCCAGCGCATTTGCTGACTTGCTGCCTGACAAAGCTGTTCATTTTGTGCTGTGTACGGGATGTGACATAAAAGCTTTCCAAAGCACAACCTGGTAACTGCTGCTGCTGCTCATAGGATAAACTTAATGAAGAACCAAACACTTGCAGAGGAGAAACTGGTGGAGCAGAAACTGTTAGAGAGATGATAATGAAATTGGCAGACAACACAACCATCAGCAGGATCGTCATCACCACCACCACCACCACCACCATCACAATCATCATCAGTATCAGCACCAACATCACCACAATCAGCAGCACCAACATCATCAACACTAATCAACAGTAACAAACCTACACGATCATCAACACCACCACCACCATCAGCACCAACAGACCATCTTGTACTCCATTCACACCACTACTAATATCAAAGCTGCTGCTGCCACCGCCACCACTGGCACCATCATCATCATGACCCTGAAAAACTTACAATGTCTGTTCGTCATCTACTTTCACAATAATCTTTGGTTGACCAAAGTCCTTCCAGGCAGCAACCAGTTTGGGGTTTTTCCGTTGCAGTCTCTCAAAGGCCTGTACAGCTGCATGACAACACTAGAGAGGAAAAAAGAAAAGAATTAGATATTAAGAGGGAGAATTAGCAAGGAGTGTGTGCAGGTGTTTATAGTCGAAGAAACTGACCCCTACCCACTGTCTTCGGTGCTTGATATTTTTATAGAGAACCCATTTCTCATAACCAGTCACTATTTGGTCCAAAAAAAGGTTCACTCGTGAGATGTGACAGCAACAAAGAGCACATATTCACTCTCTGCATGCGATTAGACACAGAAAAATTGTGAGGAACCCATTGATCCAATTTGCTGATTCTTTCGATGGCATGCAGGTGACAATGAATGGTTGAATGACCAAATCCAAGCTTCTCTGTTAGTTCCCCAACGATTAAGATGGAATTTTGTTCCAGTATGATTTGCAGGATGTCCTCGTCAAGCTCCCACTACACTCTCAGAGTGGTTGGCATTAGGAAGGGCATTCAGCTGTAGAAACCTTGCCAAATCAGATTGGAGCCTGGTGCAGCCTCAGTCAAACCATCCAAACTATGCTAGCATGGAAAGCAGATATTAAATGACAATGATGATGATGATTATAGCTCTGAAAAAATAACTGTTAAAATCGAAATGCACTCTTCAAAACTTGCACTAAGAATAAGCACAAGGTAAAATTACTACCTGCTTTTATAACAGCTTGATGCAGGTCGCTTAACCTGTCCCCCTCTAACTTTTACTTCGTGCAATTGAAAAAAACCGCATTATTTATGGGATGACCCAATATATCAGGCTGGGTAAAAAGTAAGCAACGTTTTGAAACATGAAATTCATCACAATATATTTCAACAATACAGAAATTTTATTCATTAATTCATCAAAGTAAGTACCATTACAATCAACACATTTTTGTCAAAGAGTCACAAGTTTGTTTATTCCGGTAACATAAAAATCTGGAGTTCTGGAGCTGATGAACTCTTTGAACGCGCTTTCAGCATCGGTTTGATTTTTGAACTCCTTCTCTCGCAGGAAACCGTGAAGGTGCTTGAAAAATTGGTAGTCGGTAGGAGAAAGGTCTGAGGAATAAACTGGGTGGGGAAGAACTTCGTAGCCAAGTTCCCTCAACTTCTGGAGCTTCATTAGTGAAAAGGGTGTGGTCAAGCATTGTCATGAAGAATTATTGGAACTCTTCTGCTGACCAGTCTGGGACAGAGTAGCAGCAGTTTTTCATTCATTTTGACAATTTCATGATAATGTGTTTCTGCATTAATGGCTTTTCTGAGTTTTACGAAGTTATAGTGGATGAGTCCAACAGTACACCACCAAACAGTCATCATAACCCTCTTTTTGAAGAGCTTGCATTTAGGGAAGGCTTTCAGTGCTTCATTTTGGTCCAACCACTGCAAAGAATGTTTTTCATTATTGTACAGATTCCACTTATTACTGCAAGTTACAATATGGTCAAGGAATGGATCGGTCTGGTTACGGAGAAGAAGCGATGAGCAAATTTCATATCAGCACATTTTCTGATTTTCATTCATGTGGTACCCATTTGTCGAGCTTTTTTGATTTTCCAACCGCATGTAAATGGTTGCAGGCAGGTTTCTGGCTAACTTGAAATTCTTTTGCCAGTTCTCAAGTGGTTTTACATGGATCTTTCTCAATGATGGTCTTTAATTGACCGTCATCGATGGCAGATGGGCGTCCACTATGCTCACAATCTTCAAGGCTCAGGTCTCCACTGCGAAATCGTTGAAACCACTTTCAAGCTGACCACTCACTGGTCATTTCCTCACCAAATGTTTCATTGATATCGTGAGCAGCTTCAGGTGCTTTACGTCTATTTTTGAAGTTAAATAGTAAAACTGCTTGAATATCGCTCTTTGACAGTTCCATGTCAGATGATTGTAACAATGGTGAAAAAAATATCAATGTTAATTTATTGATGCATTTGGGAAAGTCTATGTCTGTATTATCAAACAACTGCAAAAAAAATGTTTAAAAACCATTCAAAACTCTGCAAAAATCCAGTACCAATTCTTCATGGTTCAAAACAATGGTTACTTTTTACTCAACCTGATATGTACAACAGGATTCTTTCAGTTTCCGTCAAACAAATTCACTCAAAAGACTTTGGTTGGCCTGTGGCTATAGTAGAAGACACTTACCCAAGGTGTCACACAGTAGAACTGAACCCGGAACTATGTGGTTGGAAAGCAAGCTTCTTACCAAACAACCACACCTGGTGGATCTGAACTATTTCAGCAGACGAACTTGTTGAATCAATGATGAATATTTCTGACAGAATGAACAAATAACAAACTGTTAACAACCAGGATCAATCAGTTCAATTAGTGATTTCCTGCAAACATCTGTAGTCACGGTGTGAGCAGATGAGACATTTAGCGATCGAAAGACCCCAATATGACTTACTGGTGGGGTCTGGCAAGTCACCTGACCAGATGATAATCATTATCTTTTATCTTTCTTTTACTTGTTTCAGTCAATTAGATTGTGGCCATGCTGGAGTAATGCCTTAAAGAATTTTTTAGTCAAACAAATCAGCCCCAGTACAATTTTTTATATTTTTTATTTCAAGCCTAGAACTCATTCTATTGGTCTCTTTTACTGAACTGCTAAGTTACAGGGATGTAAATACACCAACATCAATTGTCAAACAGTGGTGAGAGACAAACACACACACATAAGAAGCTTCTTTTAGTTTCCATCTACCAAATCCACTCACAAGGCTTTGGTTGGTCCAAGGCTATATAGTAGTAGACATTTGCCCAAGGTACCACACAGTGGGACTGAACCCAGAACCTGTAGTTCAGAAGCAAGCTTCTTACTACACAGCCATGCTATATATATATATATATATATATATATATATATATATATATATAACGTGAGAGAGTTAGGGGTTGGGGGTACAACCCACTAAGGGATAGTATCTATCCAGTATACTGCTGGGAGGGTACCCAATTATTGCTACGCTAGTGCTATACTAGGTGCAATCAATGGGAGCGGGTAAAAGTGGAGGTTTTACCCAAAATTTGTGTAACAATTAGAAAATGGAGGATAATATGCTGAACCCAACTACTTGCAGACGGTGTATCCCGTTGAATTCATTAATTTAATTCATAGCAAAAGTGACAAAGGGAGGAAGAAAAGAAAAAGAAAGAAAGAACCAAAGCACAGGTGTCCATGACAGACTATGTTATTTTGCCAACATGGTTTACATATAGAAGTACAAAGTACATAAGGAATTAGAGGATGAACAGAAGTTTAATCTTACAGCTGTTACGGCCTAGTTTTGGCAGACCCCATTCTATCCGAATATTCCTTTCCGGAGTGATTATCGGATGACATTTTGAAATGGGGTTACATGCCCGAACCTCTAGGCCTCTTCAGAGATTCACAAAGGGTTACATATAGATGTAGAGCAAGAGGTAAAAACAGAGGTGTGGTAGAGACCAGAAGAAAAACAACAGCAAAAATAAGATAGAAATAAAAATAAAAATACAATTGAAATCAAAATATAAATAAAAATAAAAATAAAAAATACAAATAAGGGTACAGGAGGAAAAAAAATAATAGTAGTAAAAAAGAATACATAAATGAAGGTATAGCATGTGGGACATGCAAACATATAGAAAGGATATATGTCAAAAAACCCTTAGAAACACAAGGCACCCGTGGCATCATGGAATGTTTGCTTATAAAAACTTGTATATGCACACATGAGAGTAAGGGGACATCCGAGTAAGGCTGTGCACACGAACCAACACATATAGATGTGCATTGGAGTGCCTATAGCGATCTATCTATAATGTTTGTAGGCTTTTTGGGTGCCTTGTGTTTCTAAGGGTTTTTTGACATATATCCTTTCTATATGTTTGCATGTCCCACATGCTATACCTTCATTATGATGATATATATATATATATATATATATATATATATATATATATATATATATATTATATATATATATATATATATATATATATATATATTATATATATATATATATATATACATACATACATACATATGTGTGTGTGTGTGTGTATACAACGAGATTCATCCAGTTTCCATCTATACTAAATCCACTCACAAAGACCTGGGCTGAGGTGGTGAGGCAAGACCTTCGTACATTGGGCCTCACCGAGGCGATGACTACTGACCGAGACCTTTGGAAATGTGCTGTGCGTGAGAAGACCCGGCAAGCCAAGTAAGATCGTTGCCAGTGCCCCTGGACTGGCTCTTGTGCGGGTGGCACATGAGATGCACCATTTTGAGCGTGGCCGTTGCCAGTACCGCCTGACTGGCTCCCGTAGGATTTTCGAGTGAGATCGTTGCCAGTGCCCCTGGACTGGCTTGTGCGGGTGGCACATAAATGACACCATTTCGAGCGTGGCCGTTTTCGTGCGGGTGACACATAAAAGCACCCACTACACTCTCTGAGTGGTTGGCGTTAGGAAGGGCATCCAGCTGTAGAAACTCTGCCAAATTAGATTGGAGCCTGGTGTTGCCATCCGGTTTCACCAGTCCTCAGTCAAATCGTCCAACCCATGCTAGCATGGAAAGCGGACGTTAAACGATGATGATGATGATGATGATATATATATATATATATATATATATATATATATATATATATATATATATATTATATATATATATATATATATATATATATATTATATATATATAAATATATATACATACATACATACATATGTGTGTGTGTGTGTATACAACGAGATTCATCCAGTTTCCATCTATACTAAATCCACTCACAAAGCTTTGGTCGGCGCAAGGCAATAGTTGAAAACATTTGCCCAAAGTGCCATGCAGTGGGACTGAACCAGGACCCCTGTGGTTGGAAGCAAGCTTCTTACCACACAGCCACAGCCTAGAATGATCATATAAAAAAATATAATGAATAAATTGGTAACTTTTAACGTGTCATCTGTTACCTCAGTCATTAAATACCCTGTTCTAAAAGAAAAAGAGAAATGAAGTGGTTGTTAGTAGCAAGCAACTCTCTGATTAAGTCAACAGCATATGTCACCTACAACACTATGTAACAAAATTTTCATTTTCATTTGGTCAGTAAGTGATATTTCTTATTCGCTTTTATCTAGAAATTAAAAGCAATTACTGTTCCCTTCAAACTTAGCCTTTGCCACCTGGACATCTATGTTTCAAAATTGACCCATTTTACATTTCATTTCAGACAAGTTCAGCACTGAGTTGCTGAAGCAGAAATATCATTAAGCAAATTATTCTGCTCAATGCAACCTATTTGCTAAATCTTAATCACTTGAGCATGTCCCTTAGTGGCTGACAATATGTGTATCTTTGATGATGAGCAGGTGTAGTTGGGGAGCATCACAGCCATGTGTTGACAGGAATTCTTTGGGGTTTTAATAAATATCATAACAAAAGCAAAGTTTGGAGAAAATTTTCATACTTTCTAGGAGTCAGCAAACAGGAAATAACAGTTGCTACCCCAGGACAAAAATCGTGTTACATAGTGTAATTAACAAAATGTCATCAAAAAACTGCTCGGAAATGAACATCTAATGGGTGAATCCTTTTACTTATTTGCTGGGCTTTGATTTGTTGGGGAGGGTATTTTATACTAGAATTTTGTAATTTGAACATTTTAAGGAGTTATTAAAAATAGCACCTTTAACTAAGGAAATATACACCTTTCTTTTTTATATCAACAGGCATGGTTGTGTAGTTAAAAAGCTTGTTTTGCAACCATAAGGTTTTGGGTTCAGTTCCACTGCACAGCACTTGGGCAAATATCTGTCTTTTACTATAACCCTAAGCAACCAAAGCCTTGTGAGTGAATTAGCCTGGCAGACACTTGTGTGGAAAGCTGTTATGTGTATGTGTGCACATGTGAGCATATGTACATGTGAATGCATGTGTGTGTGCATGCATGTGCATATTTGTGTATGTGTGTGTGTACATGCATGTGTGCACTTGCATGATTGTCCGCGTATATGTGTACCTGTGTGTGTGTGCATGTGTGCCTTGGACAAGTGTCTTCTAATATAGCATTGGGCCAACCAAAGCCTTGTGAGTGAGTTTGGTAGACGGAAACTGAAAGAGTTCGTTGTGTGTGTGTATATATATATATAAATATGTGTGTATCTTTGTGTCTATGTTTGTCTTCCACCACTGCTTGATACCTGGTGTTGGTGTGTTTATGCCTCTATAACTTAGCAGTTTGGCAAAAGAAATTGATAGAATAAGAACCAGGCTTAAAAGGAAGTACTGGGGTCCATTCATTCAACTAAAAATTCTTCAAGGTAGTGCTCCAGCATAGCCACAGTCTAATGACTGAAACAAGTAAAAGATAAAAGATATCTAGATATACATAAAAGATTTCTTGTTGACTGAAATATTCACACACACACTCATATGCATGCATGTATACACACATACACACACACACACACACACACAAAGCAGTCTTCCACACATATTTTTATATCCCTCAATCTTACACCCCATTCAGTCGAGCAAGTTGTGTCTTGGCAACCTCACCAGTGTTGGTACCACAGAAAAAAACACACCCAATATACACTGTAAAGTGGTTCATGTTAGGAAGGACATCCAAGCTGTAGAAACCATGACAGTGGTTTACTCAATATAACTGCAGTGGGCTTTCATACCTATGAGCTTTCACTACCAACACATGCATCATATTACTTGACAATGAAAACACAGGTGTAGAACCTCAGACATTAAAATAGGTGAAAAAAATATACAAGATTTTTATGTCTTTAGTAAATATAGCTGAATGCCTCTGGAAGGTAGTGACAAGACTCAAATGGTTATGTGATATGAACAGGAAAGTGAATTGGTTGAAATTGATAGCTTATACTGATCAATCAATTATGCTAAAAATGTAAACACACTGCAACCTACTTTAACTCTTTTCTTTTTTCTTTTATTCTTTTACTTGTTTCAGTCATTTGACTGCAGCCATGCTGGAGCACTGCCTTAAAGGGTTTTAGTCAAAGAAATTGACCCCCAGGACTTATTCTTTGTAAGCTTAGTACTTATTCTATCGGTCTCTTTTACCAAACTGCTAAATTACTAGGATGTAAACACACCAACATCGGTTGTCGAGCGATGGTGGGGGAACAAACAAGGTCACAAAAACCCACACACATAAATATATATATATATATATATATCTTTTACTCTTTTACTTGTTTCAGTCATTTGACTTTGGCCATGCTGGAGCACCGCCTTTAGTCGAGCAAATCGACCCTAAGACTTATTCTTTGGAAGCCTAGTACTTATTCTATCGGTCTCTTTTGCCGAACCGCTAAGTTACGGGGACGTAAACACACCAGCATCGGTTGTCAAGCGATGTTGGGGGGACAAACACAGACACACAAACATATACACGCACACACACATATACACATATATACGACGGGCTTCTTTCAGTTTCCGTCTACCAAATCCACTCACAAGGCTTTGGTCGGCCCGAGGCTATAGTAGAAGACACTTGCTCAAGGTGCCACGCAGTGAGACTGAACCTGGAACCATGTGGTTGGTAAGCAAGCTACTTACCACACAGCCACTCCTACGCCTGTATATATATATATATATATATATATATATATATATATATACATGAAAGGCCTCTTCCAGTTTCTGTCTACCAAATCCACTCACAAGGCTTTGGTTGGCCTGAGACCACAGTAGAAGACACTTGCCCAATTTTGGAAATAATACAGAATTTAAAAAAATAACCTTGTCATTATTTTACTAGTGTTAAGAACATAAATTATTATGAAATTTTGATGGAAGGTTCCTATTAAGATGATTTTTAAAACAAGGAATTCGTATCATAGAACCAAGGGTGGTATTAGGCAGGGTGGCATCAAAAGGGTTAATGAAGGTGAACCTTTTAGAGTTTACACCTCTTACATTTAGGGTTTCATAACCTCAGCTGCAAGACAAGTATATGTCAGAAAGTTCAAGTCAGCTCATATGTTTCACTTCCTCTCTTTCTCTCATACACACACATTCTATCAACTTACATTTACATATTAATGACTTGTAGGGCCGTTTAAGCAATGAGTTTGTGAATGATTAATGGGTTGGATGGGTACTGATGAAGGAGCAAAAACCCTTAAAATTTGTCATGGATGCCCATTACCCAGTTTTCATCTTCAATCTCATTGTTTGTCTGCATCTGATGTCTTGGATACAAAATGTTGTCACAAAATCAGTGATGGCCATAATTTCTATGGAAAACCTGTTGAGATAAGCCTAACAAGTGACTTACATTTTCTTACTATACAAATTCAGATCTTTCATATTTTATTTTTTACCTTTTGCCAACCTGCTATGTCACGGGGACATAAACACACCAACACCGGTTGTCAAGCTTGTTTTGCTCATGTCCTCTTTGGTGCACTGCACTGGATTCTCCAGTGCAAGGGCCATTGCCACTACAAAAGTCGGTTGGTCATCTTCCAGTGCTCATCCTGCAGATGGGGCTAAACCAAGGACCCTCAACAAGACAAGAAGCCTCAAGAAAATAAGATAGTGGGAAAGGAGCAAGTGTCTTGCTCTAGAGGTGAATACTTGGCTTGCCCGTCCAGGCAGAGTCTGTGTGTACCCTTGTCCCTTGTCTAGACATCACATGATGGTTGTAAACATGCATCAGTCATATAAGTGAGGTTGTTTGCTGACAAAGAAAGCATCTTGGGTAAGTTTCTTCTACTATAGCCTCAGGCTAACCAAAGCCTTGTGAGTGGATTTGGTAGACAGAAACTGGAAGACCATCGTGTGTATATTGTGTGTATATATCATCATCATCATCATCATCATCGTTTAACGTCCGCTTTCCATGCTAGCATGGGTTGGACGATTTGACTGAGGACTGGTGAAACCGGATGGCAACACCAGGCTCCAGTCTGATTTGGCAGAGTTTCTACAGCTGGATGCCCTTCCTAACGCCAACCACTCAGAGAGTGTATATATATATATTGTTTATTATGGAAGTTTTGACTTTAAGAGTCCCTCGTAGTGTGAGGCATTTATGTATAGTAATGCTCTTAATATAAATAAATATATTTAAAGGGAATAATTAATAATTTTTCCCTTATGAGGTTTTTCACGCTGACTACTTGATAAATTCTTATAAAGATTTTATCCTATTTTTAAATTGTAAATTTAACCGGAATATATTCAGTGCTGAATTTATTCTGAATAAACTTGTGTACTGAGATGCAATTCATAAAAGCCCGCCTCTTACTTAGATATATAATGAGTGAACAACTCTATGTACTATGTGGGATACATTTGGTGTTCGTCTGGTATGTTGATTTTTTTTTGTTCATTTTTTTTATGTGTCTTGATTATGCCTGCACTGACGATTAAAAAGTGCATTTTGTGCACTAATTATGAAATCAAATGATTTGCGGCTGAATCTGTTTTTAAGGTACTCGCTTCGAGAGTTGCATTCCCTTGCATTCGGTAAAATGTGTTTGCTATGGTAGTTTTGAATTTAAGAGTCCCTCATAACGTGAAGCATTTATGTATAGTAATGCCCTTAATATAGATAAATATATTTAAAGGGAATAATTAATAATTTTTCCCTTATGAGGTTTTTCACGCTGACTACTTGATAAATTCTTATAAAGATTTTATCCTATTTTTAAATTGCATTTATATGTGTATATATATATATATATATATATATATATATTTATATGTATATATATATATATATATATATATATATATCTATATATATATAAACCTCCCTCAATACCGCCAAATTCCACTCAGTGGCCACATAGACTCTTGCGCCAGAAACAAAAACCCTAAATTCATTATATTCCCTTTCTATCAATGTAAAGACAGAATCTCCACACAAGAACGAATCAACAAGGAGAATCTTTTCATAGAGAAATTCCAACCATTTCTTAACACACACACCCCTCAGTGACCTTATTTCTCTATGAACAGACAGAAACTTCCTGTTGAAAGAGAGTTCATAACTCCAACTAAAAACACTTGTCTCCCCTTACACACACTTCCTGTTTTGACACCACATTTCCTGCTTAACACAAACTTTTAACCCTTTTTCTTAAACCTAACAAAACTCTCAACTCTCATGCATCCTTATTTTTCCTACCAGTTTATACATGAACTACTATTGAACTACAAAAGCTCAAAGACAATATAATGTATGGGTATATTTATTTTTTTATATATTATTGTTTTATATATTATTTTCTTCATTTTGTACTTCTTTGTAAAAAAAACATTTTCATTCTCCTTCTTCTTGATAATTTGCTTTACGCAATGAAAACTGGTTAGAAGAAATCTTTATTAAAATATGCTTCCAGTTTAGCATTCTGGCTTTTTTTCATTTTCCTATATATATATATATATATATCATCATCATCATCATTGTTTAACGTCCGCTTTCCATGCTAGCATGGGTTGGACGATTTGACTGAGGACATATATATATATATGTATATATATATATATATATATATATATATATATATATATATATATATACACCATGGCCACAGTCAAATGACTGAAACAAGTACAAGATAAAAGAAATACACCTATGTGTGTGTCTGTGATTTTCCCCCACCACATTACCACTTGACAACCTACATTGGTGTTTTTATGTCCCCGTAACTTAGCGGTTTGACAAAAGAGACTAATAGAATAAGTACTAAGCTTTAAAAAACTAAGTCCTGGGGTCGATTTCTCCAACTAAAACACTTCAAGGTAGTGCTCCAGTATGGCCACAGTCAAATGCCTGACACAAGTAAAAGAATAAAAACAAAGATTACATTAGACAGAATAATCAGAATACTAAGAAGTTAAAAGGATCTAAAAGTCTTTCTCCAAAATTGCAATTAATTCATGTTCCAATAATAATAATAATAATAATAATAATAATAATAATAATAATCACCATCATCATCATCATGTCCACTTTGCATGGATTGGACAGGGCTTACTGAGGTAGATTTCCGACAGTCAGATACCCTTCCTGTTACCAATCCTCACCTGCTTCTGAGCAAGGTAATATTTCTCATAGTTGGACAAGTTCTTGCAGCATATTGGAAATGGATGATATTCATTTACAAAAGTCACACGATATTAAGAGGAGACACAAACACACACACAAATATACATACATACAGGACAACCCAGGACACTGAACCTTTCAAAGGAGATGACAAAGGACCCAGGTGTTTTGCTGTACTCAGGAAGACCCCCATCCTCCACAGCAGAAATGTTAAGGCTGCTCCCCACTGATGAAAAGGATTGGCCTGCAAGAGCCCTGTGCCAATTCCATGTAAAAGGCACTCATGCCAATGTCACATAGAAGGGCTTGTACCAGTTAAAATGGTAAAAGCATCCAGCACACACACTGTAAAATGAGGTGTGTCCAACATTTCTTTTACACAAAGGACATTCAACCATAGAAACCATGCCAAAACAGGCAAATCAAGCCTAGGCAGCTCTCAAACTGGCCATCACCTGTCAAACCATCCAATCCACACATTTTTACACATATTTTTACATACATACACGTAATTACACACTTTTACAGTGAATATGCTGAAGACCCATACTTTGAATAAAAAACAGAGGATGTACATTAAAATTGCAACAAATTTGGTGATGTTCATTTACTCGCATTAACTTGCTTTTTGTTATTTTTACTCTCAATCTAGTCGAGTGACCTACCCAAGCCAAAGCAACTCTTCCGTGCCAAATGTCCAAGTCTTCCATAGCAGTCATCATATCCCTCACCTTAACATCAAGTGTCTTTCACAAGTTGATCAATATATGCTCTTCTTGTTATGCCAATACCTGTGTGTCCATGTGCAGGTTTCCAGTAAAGGAGATTGTTGGATATTTCATCCTTGCTTTTCCAGCAATGTCTTGCATAACATATTCTTCTTTCTCTGATTACATTGTGCAACACAATTTTTGTCCTTGGGTAGCAACTGTTATTTCTTATTTGCTTACCCCTAGAAATTATGAAAATGGCTAATACCTCCTTCAAACTTTGCTTTTGTCACATTCATTCAAGCCCCCAAAGAATTCCTCTCAACACATGCTCCTCTACTATTCCTGTTTATCATCAGAGATGCGCAGATTGTCAGTCACTAAGGGACACACTCAAGCAGTTATGGCCAAGAACTGACATGCAGACCTGTGGTATTGAGGAGACTATTTGCTATAACAATATTTCTGCTTCAGCAACTCAGTGCTGAACTTGTCTGAAATGTAATGGAAAATAGGTCAGTTTGAAAACATTGATGTCCAGGTGACAAAAACAAAGTTTGAAGGTCATAGCAGTGATTTCCTTTGATTTCTTGATAGAAGCAAATAGAAAATAACACTTACTGACCAAAGACAGAAAAATGAAAATTTTGTTATACAGAGTTATCAAAGTGATGGTAGGAAAACTGCCAAACAGTCGCTGCTTTGTAGGATGTTGCTGCCAAGAAAGACTGAGAACTGCACAAAGCATTCTTGTGTATGAACCATCAAGCATTTTCCCAAGTCTCTTGTTCAGTCAGTATCCATGATGAAGAGTCATAGAGAAGTACCCTAAACAACTATTTCTTTCATTTCTTTTACTTGCTTCAGTCATTTGACTGTGGCCATGCTGGAGCACTGCACTGAAGCTTTTTAGTCAAACAAATCAACCCCAAGACTTATTTTTTTAAGTCTAGTACTTACTCTGTCGGTCTCTTTTTTGCCAAACTGCTAAGCTACAGGGGATGTAAACACACCAACACCAGTTGTCAAGTGGTGGTGGAGGACAAACATAGACACAAAGACACACACACATAAATATATACATACATATATATATATATCATTGTTAAAGATGACAACAAACGTTAAGGTAAGGCAAGAGATGTTTACGTTGCCTGAACATTTGTTTAACAATTATATATCCGCTATATCGGAAATCTGCAATAGCTCCATAACTACTGCCTCAGCTACAACCTTGGAGCCCTAGTAATCCATTACAGCACTTACCTAGCATGCCTAATCGTTTAGATCACCTGTGAACTAACCCCCATACTTTGTGTGTGTGTGTGTGTGTGTGTGTGTGTGTGTGTATATATATATATATATATATATATATATACATATATATATACATATCATCATCATGGTCGTTTAACGTCCGCTTTCCATGCTAGCATGGGTTGGACGATTTGACTGAGGACTGGTGAAACCAGATGGCAACACCAGGCTCCAATCTAATTTGGCAGAGTTTCTACAGCTGGATGCCCTTCCTAACGCCAACCACTCCGAGAGTGTAGTGAGTGCTTTTATGTGCCACCGGCACGAAGGCCAGTCAGGCGGTACTGGCAACGGCCACGCTCAAAATGGTGTTTTATGTGCCACCCGCACAAGAGCCAGTCCAGGGGCACTGGCAACGATCTCACTCGAAAGTCTTTACAAGTGCCACCGGCACAAGTGCCAGAAAGGCGACGCTGGGCACAGGTGCCATCACGATTTCGCTTTCGCTTGCCCCAATAAGTTTTCACATGGCTACAGTCTAGTGACTGAAACAAGTAAAAGATAAAAGGTAAAAGACGTGTAAAAGGAAGGGAGATCTTCTGGAAGTCCTCCATTCTTGACAACACAAAGAAAGGATCCTTCAAGGTGCAGGTATAGCTATGTGATAAGAAGCTTGCTTCCCAGCTACATGGTTCAGTCACATTTTGTGGCACCGTGGGCAGTTGTTTTCTACTGTAGTCTTGGGCTAACCAAAACCTTGTGAATGGATTTGGTAATATATATATATATATATATATATATATATATATATATACATGAGTGGCTGTGTGGTAAGTGGCTTGCTCACCAACCACATGGTTCCGGGTTCAGTCCCACTGTGTGGCATCTTGGGCAAGTGTCTTCTTCTATAGCCTCGGGCCGACCAAAGCCTTGTGAGTGGATTTGGTAGACGGAAACTGAAAGAAGCCCATCGTATATATGTATATGTATATATATGTGTGTGTTTGTGTGCCTGTGTTTGTCCCCCCAACATTGCTTGACAACTGATGCTGGTGTGTTTACGTCCCTGTAACTTAGCGGTTCGGTAAAAGAGACCGATACAATAAGTACTAGGGTCCTGGGGTTGATTTGCTCGACTAAAAGTGATGCTCCAACATGGCCACAGTCAAATGACTGAAACAAGTAAAATCGTCAAACCCATGCTAGCATGAAAAGCGGACGTTAAACGACGATGATACTCTTTTACTCTTTTACTTGTTTCAGTCATTTAACTGTGGCCATGCTGGAGCACCACCTTGAAGAATTTTTAGTGACTTAGACAAGAGTGGAGACAGAAGAGGTAATTTTTCAAAATATATCCTTTTTTTCTTTTATCTTTTATCTGTTTCAGTCATTAGACTAGTCTATCCTGCCGAACTGCTAAGTTACAGGAATGTAAATAAACCAACACTAGTTATCAAATGGTGGTGGGAGACGAACCCAGACACAAAGACACACACTCATATATACTAGCTGGACCCGTGAAAAATTCACGAAAATTAAAAATGTAAGCATCTGTAAACAGTGTACTGGTGCCATGAGAAATGTTTGTATATTATGACCAACTGTCTACATTCTGAGTTCAAATTCTGCTGAGGTCGACTTTGCCTTTCGTCCTTTGGGGCTCGATAAATTAAGTACCAGTTGTGTACTGAGATCGATCTAATCAACTGCTCCCTTTCCCCACAAACATTTCAGGTCTAGAAAAGTATATTGTGACAGTGACAGAATATAGAAAGTAATGTAACACCAATGACTATATAGTCCAACCAAAATATCTGTTACACAAACGTCAACGGAATTACTATTCAGCCTTAAAATACATCGTACATATTCAAAGAACCTTCTTGGTTTAGTTACGGTGGCCATGCTAGAGCACCACCCTTTAGTCGATGAAATTAACCCCTGGACTTATTCCCTGTAAGCCTGATGCTTGTTCTACCAGTCTCTTCTGCTGAACAGCTAAATTACAGGGACACAAACGCACCAACATTGGTGTGAAGTAATGATGGTGGTGGGACACACACACACACACATACATACATGATGGGCTTGGAAGTAGTGGTGATGCTGGCTGGTGCGATTTTGTGGTTTGGTGGTATGCCGAGAGATTCAGCGCAATCATATACATACAAGCATACACAGACAGACAGTAAGTGTCAGATAGTCCACGACAAAGTTTTCACCTCTCTCTCTCTCTCTCCCTCTCCCTCCCTCTCCCTCTCTCTCTCTCCCTCTCTCTCTTCCTACCTGTTGCTTTGTCACTGACTGGAATTGTTTTAGTTGTCTTCAAAAGTGAAATTGACATCCAATATTTGCTGTGTGTAAGTATCTACTGATTTAAGTATCTACTGTCACTCTCTCTTTCTCTTTCACTTCCTTTCTGTCCCTCTTCTCCTGCTTTTTTGATTTAACAACGTGTATATGTATCTACTTCTCTTGCGATGAACTCCGTCACCACTCACTAACTCTTTCAATCTCTCTTTCTCACTCACTTTTTCTCTCTCTCTCTCACTCACTCTTTTTCTCTCTTAGGTCCTCTCTGAAACATCTAAAAAAACAAAATGAACACCATCACCACTCACTGTCTCTTTCACTATCTCTGTCTTTCTCTCTTACTTCCTCTCTGTCCTCCTCTCTCTCGCTTTGCCACTTCTTTGAAATGTGACACACACCACAGGTACATACAAAAACAAGAGGCTAGTGTATTAATATTATTGACATATATGAATATATATATATATATATATATATATATATATATATATATATATTGTTGTTGGCACTCCGTCGCTTACAACGTCGAGGGTTCCAGTTGATCCGATCAACGGAACAGCCTGCTCATGAAATTAACGTGCAAGTGGCTGAGCACTCCACAGACATGTGTACCCTTAACATAGTTCTCGGGGATATTCAGCATGACACAGTGTGACAAGGCTGACCCTTTGAATTACAGGCACAACAGAAACAGGAAGAAAGAGTGAGAGAAAGTTGTGGTGGAAGAGTACAGCAGGGTTCGCCACCATCCCCTGCCGGAGCCTCGTGGAGCTTTAGGTGTTTTCGCTCAATAAACACTCACAACGCCCGGTCTGGGAATCGAAACCGTGATCTATGACCACGAGTCCGCTGTCCTAACCACTGGGCCATTGCGCCTCCACACACACACACACACACACACATATATATATATATATATATATATATATATATATAAAACAAGCTTCTTTCAGTTTCTGTCTAACAAATCCACTCTCAAGGTTTTGGTCAGTCCAACACCATAGTAGAAAATACCTACCCAAGGTGGCATGCAGTAGGACTGAACCTGGAACCATATGGTTGGGAAGCAAGCTTCTTACCACAAGGCCATGCCTGCGCCTATACATACTTTTGCACAAAGACACACACACACCTACACATACTTTCACACAAACATACTTATACACACACAGAACTGAATGTAAGTGAAACACAGGTATTCATGAGAACAGGGGTACGGATGATTACACTAACCTGTGCTGCAATTTTACCCTTCCCCATCTTCAGATCCGATCGAACAACAACAACAAACTTCATTTCTCCGTTATTGGCCAATCCACCAATCTGAAACATACAAAGGAAAACACATCAATATTACCATCATCATCATCATCATCATCGAAATCATCACCTTTGTAATTATCATCATCAACATCATCATCATAATCATCACCATCCTCATTATTACCACTGCCACCATAATTGTCAACACCATCATTATCATCATCATCAAGATCATCAATATATCAACATCACCATCATCATCATCTCCAGCTTAATTACCATCATCAACATTCGTCAAAATTATTACCGTCTTCATCATGATCATCGCCAATCATAATTGTTGTTACCATTATCATCTGTCATCCTACTTCCACTCAGTGCACTTCCTATTCTGTCTCAAATTCACGTTGTACCTGGACTCCACTTCTCTACCTCTTCAACAAGACATCTACTCCTCTCCCTCCATCATAGTTTCTTAATCCTCCAGTCTATACCCAACTCAGTTGATGGGGTCTTATCTTGCAGCTACTTGGCAACCTCACTGGTGCAGGTGCCACATACAATGCAACTAGTACACTCTGTTGAGTGATTGACATTAGGAAGGGCATTCAGCCAGGGAAAACCAGGCCAAGACAGACATAGAACCTGGCAGAGCCCTCTGGCCCATCTGTTCACATCAAACTCTCCAACCCATGCCAGCATGGAAAAAGGGACCTTAAATTTTGACTGTTCTTTTATTCTTTTACTTGTTTCAGTCATTTGACTGCAGCCATGCTGGAGCACCACCTTTCGTTGAACAAATCGACCCCAGGACTTATTCTTTGTAAGCCTAGTACTTATTCTATTGGTCTCTCTTTTGCTGAACCATTAAGTTACAAGGACGTAAACACACCAACATCGGTTGTCAAGGGATAAACACAGACATACAAATACATACATATATATATATATATATATATATATACATGACAGGCTTCTTTCAGCTTCTGTCTATCAAATCCGCTCACAAGGCTTTGGTTGGCTTGAGGCTATAGTAGAAGACACTTGCCCAAGGTGCCACACAGTGGAACCAAACCCAGAACCATGTGGTTAGGAAGCAAGCTTCTTACCACACAGCCACTCTTGCGCCTGTCAAAATTATCATCATCATCATTCAACTAAAAATTCTTCAAAGCGGTGCCCCAGCATGGCCTAATGACTGAAACAAGTAAAAGATAATAAAAGTACTAACACAGCATTGCTTTCAATAACTACCACTACCACCACCACCACAGCTGCCCCTGTCACCACCAACTTCCACTTTGCCATGTTCACATGCCTCAGGGGGAACTCTTTGAAGTGTGTTCTCTACAGCCGGATGCCCTTTCTGTTGCCAAACCTCACCTGTTTCCAAGTAAGGTATCATTTGCCTATGACAGAACACATTTTTTTCATAGGTAATTGGATGACAGTGACACTCGTTTACAATCATCACACAATATCAAGAGAAGAAGACACAAACACACACATACACATGTATGCACAAGCATACACATACACAAGTATGCACACATACAAAAAATATATCTGTATATATATATATATATATATATATATGTATATATACACACATATATATGTATGGAGAGATAGAGTGGGGAGGAGAGATGTAAGCAAAGTCAAATCCAGTGTTGGGGCCAACGTCGTGCAAGCATGAAGGCAATGCTGGCAAAACACTGCTCCTCTAAAGGGAAACCTTACCTGTCATTGTGGTTTTGTGGCATGAAGCAAAGCAAGTCTTGCCATCCACTCAAGAAAACACATAGTAAATGATCCACAAGCACTCAAGCAAATGAGTCCTTAACTTGTTCCCTTTGCCAAAAGGTTTACAAGGCACCAGCAGGCCTCAAGAGACCCATTCATGTCCATACAACATGATTAACGCTTTAGTTTACTGAACCCTCATTTGAATCCATCATAGATAGATAGATAGAAAAAAGAGTATGAGAGAAAGAGCTACACATATATGCACAATGAGTTCCTTTCAGTTTCCATCTCCCAAATTTACTCACAAGGCTTTAGTCAGCCCATGGCTGTAGTAGAAGATACTTGTCCAAGGCACCACAGAGTGGGATTGAACCAGAAACCATATGGCTTGGAAGCAACTTTCTTAACCACGCAGCCATGCTTGCACCTATATAAGAGTCATACACAATAGGTTAATAAAACTTTATGAGGTTGAGCAACACCTCTGTGAGATGACTTCTGGTGGTTTGCTCTGCTTGAGAAGACACGTCGGGCTAAGTAAAATCATGGTTACTCACACATAGAGGAATGTCCTTTGCAGCAATCACAATTCTCCTCTGGTGATCCCACAGGTGCTGGTGTTCTGTAAAAATGCACCTGTGCTGGTGCCACTTAAGAAAACACCTATGCCAGCAGCATGTAAAAAAGGACCCGTGCCAGCACCACATGGGACAACATCCATACTGGTGTCACATAAAAAAGTACATGTGCCAACGCCAGGTAAGAAAGCACTCATGTCAGTGCCATGTGAAAAAGCAGCCAGTATACCCTGTAAAGAGGTTAGCGTTAGGAAGGGCACCAGCTGTAGAAGCTATACCAAAACTGATGACTGGTGCCTGGTGCAGCCCTTCCCAGCTCCAATCAAACCATCCAACCCATGCCAGCATGAAAAAAACAGACATTACATGATGATGATGATGATAATAATGAAGATGGTGTTTGATTTTACTGTCCAACCCATACCAGCATGGAAAACTGACGTGAAACAATGATGATGATGATGATGAAAGAGTAACTTGTGACAATCTCATGTTGGATCTAGCATAAACTGACAATGAAGATGAGACAAAAATATACGGAATTGTTCATAAACTTACCTCATCGGCCATGAACTTTGGAGTACGAGCAAAGAGTTTTCTCTGGAATAACAAGGTCAGCGTTATCCCTATTCCTAATCCTGCTGACAAGGCTAATGCCAAATTCATTTCATTGTCATTCAACTTCATGTTGTTGCATCAGGTTAATGCTAAGGCTGATGGGAAGAAAAAAAAAAGGGAAAAGATAAGGTTAGACTTAAACCTAAATGTTGTTGCTTAACCTCAGAAAAGAGGCCAGACCACCATTCTGTCAGTTACAATGAACAGGGTTCCAGTTGATCAATGGAACAGCCTGATCATGAAATTAACATGCAAGTAGCTGAGTACTCCACAGACATGCATACCCTTAATGTAGTTCTTAGGGGTATTCAGCATGACACAGAATGAGACAATATATATATATATATAATTAAGATAATAATATTAGGGATAAAAATCCAAATTTACAGGTAAAAACTCAATTAAATTCAAATTATCAAAAATTAAAATTAAATTAAGTTTCACAGTATATATAATATATAAATATATAATTTAGAGAAAAGAACCAAAGTTCTTTTTAGTGTATTTACTTATTAAATTTTTCTATATGTGACTGTGGATTTTCATGGATGAGTTCACGAACTTTGGTTCTTTTCTCTAAATTATATATTATATACTGTGAAACTTAATTTAATATATATATATATATATATATATATATATATATATATATATACAGATTGATAGATACACACACACACACATACATACATATTTTACTTAGGCATTGCCAGACGAATAACCTAGTGTAGAACTCAATATACATATGCTTCAGAACAAAGTGTCAGTTGAGAACAAAGAGGAATAAGAAAATGAGATGACAAAAGAAGAAACGATTATCTAATGAACTTCATTAGCTTACAGTTGTTTCTGCTATAAGATGCAGTGGATTCATAGTCGAGTGCCTGAGTAATACCTTATAGCTTCACTGGAGCTTCAAATATACATACATATATATAATATACATATATATTTATATATATCCATATCCATAGACACATATATACTGTCAAAAGAGATAAATAGAATAAGTACCTGACTTAAAAATAAATAAGTGCTGGGGTCAATTCATTCGACTAAGTTTTTTTAAGGCAGAGCCCTACCATGGCTGCAGTCCAATGAATAAAACCGATAAAAGATGTATTTGTGTGTGTGTATGTGCCTATATATTTATAGATACACTATGTTTAAAGCAATAAATCAATTAGTAGGTCATGACTGGAATGTCTTTGATTATAGGTTTGGTCTCATGAGGATGTGTAGCTTAGTGGTTAGGGTACCTGGCTCATGGTTGTAAGGTCATGACTTTCATACCTGATGGTACATTGAGCAAGACACTTTATTTCACACGGCTCCAGTCCACTCAGCTGGCAAAAATGAGTAGAACCTGGATTTCAATGGACCAGCCTTGCTGCACCCAACCTACAATGTTATTCTAAATATAAACAATCACATCATGGAAATCTTTAAGCAATGAGGTAACACATGGTAAATTCAAAACAATGTGAATAAATAAACATTACATTTGGCAGAGTAATCTGAATGCCAAAGAGTTCAACCAGCCATTCACAGACCAAATTTTCAATTTATTTTATATTTAAGCTAGACACATCTGGTCCAAATCTTCAACCTCCTTCTGTTCAAATTGATCAGATCCAGCTTCCCCAACAATGTCATTCTAAAAATAAACAATCACATAATTGAAATCACATCTCATGCACACACACACACAGATCAAAAAGAAGAATCAACAAAAAGTACTCCATCCAGTGAGGAGATAATTGTCAATTTAATACCCAACCAAAAGAGCTCCTAACAGTTTCATGCTTTTATGGTACTTGAACAGGCATATTTATATATATATACACACACACATACACATATATAAATGCATATATATGCCCACATACATATATATATATCACACACAAGTAAGAATGTAAATGCAAACCAAGTTAGAAAAAATAGTACATGAATACCAAAGGTAGAGTAATGTGGTTTTTATTAAAAATCAAAAAATCTTCACAAACAGTTATTCCAGAATTTCATATTACCATTCATTGGACAGTTGTGATCATTGCACTTGGATAACAAATGATAACTCTGAACAACAGTTTGTGAAATTTTTTTCTGAGTGGTTGTGTGGTAAGAAGCTTGCTTCCCAACCACATGGTTCCAGGTTCAGTCCCACTGCGTGGCACCTTAGGCAAGTGTCTTCTACTATAGCTTCGGGCTGACCAAAGCCTTGTGAGTGGATTTGCTAGACAGAAACTGTAAGAAGCCGGTTGTGGATATATATATGTTTTTGTGTGTCTGTGCTTGACACTGATGTTGGTGTGTTTACTTCCCCGTAACTTAACAGTTCAGCAAAAGAGACCGATAAAATAAGTACTAGGCTTACAAAGAATAAGTCCTGGGGTTGATTTGTTCGACTAAAGGCAGTGCTCCAGCATGGCCATGGTCAAATGACTGAAACAAGTAAAAGAATATATATATACATGTATGTATGTGTCCATGTATTTATATATCAACATGGCATTCATTGCCTTGTAAACAATGGCTTCCTAACAAATCTTGGCATGCAATCTTTGTACACAAAGGGCTCCTCTGTTCCCAGTTTCCTGCATTAAACATGCCCATACTTTTAGCTGTTCAGCAGACTGAGAGATAATTACATCACTTGAAAACAAGCTGGAGTTGGTGACAGGAAGGAGATCAAGCCTCAGAAAAGTCTGCTTCAACATACTCCTCTATGTTCTGCTATGAAAGCTGTGCATTTGTAGAGAGATAAAAAAAAAAATACTGTGTGTGTGTGATCTTAAAACCAAGGTGTCACTTAAAAAGCACAGGTAATGGTACATGTAAAAAGCACCCAACCCAGTACACTCTGTAAAGTGGTTGGCATTAGGAAGAGCATCCTGCTGCAAAAGCCAAGCCGAAACAGATTATGGAACCTAGTGCAGTCTTCTGTCAAGCCATCCAACTCATGCCATCATGGAAAACAGACATGAAATGATGATGATGATGATATATAATCAACACTCATTTATTGCCCACTTTTTCATACTTGCATGTGTGAGACAGAACTTCTTGAGGCAGATTTTCTATGGTTGCACGCCCATTCAGTCACTACCACCACTATCACCATCACACACACACATGGACGGATGGAAAATGAATGACACTGCTTTTATAATGGTGACACTAATTTACAACTATTGTGCTATGTCAAGACAAGGAGAAACAAACATACACACACTTACGCATACAGATTATCTATCTATCCATCTATAGATAGATAGATAGATAGATAGATAGATAGATAGATAGATATGTTTACATATATATATGCAGTAGTATATTCATGGAAGATTCTGGAGGGGTTGTGTTGTGATGAGTCACAACGCCCCCTTGCGAGAAATAGACTGGATCAAGTGATTATAAATAGTGGCAGTCAGAATGAAGTTTGTGTGTTAGTTCGAGTTGAGTTCGGGGTGAAGTTGGAAGGTGTCAGTTGGTCAGTTCATCTGGAATATTGATTGTTGGTTCATGAAGAGATTGTAGGATCGTTACATTGTTATTATGGCTGCATTGTTATCTTAATTACTGTTACTACACTGGTACAGTGCATCTAAACCATCCGTTACAATATCATGATGGTACCACAACATTCAGAGATGGAGGTTGGCACCAAGTGTTGGCATAGAGAGCTATACCAGCTCCTGAAATGGACATCACTGCACTATTCCAAAGATCCCAGCTATCTCGTCTAAAGTGAGGACCATATACTACAGTAGCTTGGGATTCAGGGGCCCACGGCTATTTAATGCCTTACCAAAACATCTGAGAGATCTTCATGGAGTAGGAGTAGATGTTTCAAGAAACAACTTGACCTCTTTCTGTCCAAGGTTCCAGATGAACCAATATCATGGCAAGAAACTCAACAGAGGGCAGCAGTGTCGCTCTCCCTCCTTCATTAGAAGCCAATCGCATAAGAATGGTAATGGAAAAGGTGATTGCACTAGAGGTGCTGAAACATGTAAAAGAATATATGACAAACTTTATTCAATTTCCGTCTACCAAATCCACTCACAAGTCTGCCCAAGACTTTAGTGGAAGGCAATTGCCCAAAGTTTCATGTGGTAGGACTAAACCTGGAACCATGTAGTTGGGAAACAAACTTCTTAACCACACAATTATGCACATGCCTTATACAGCAAAGAGGAAAAGAGTTGAGGGAGAATACAGTAGCAATTCAGTAATAACTGACTGTTCCACCTTATTTTAGTGACTATGGAAGAGTCTATTGTAATTGTTACAGCTGTAAAGTAAGAGAATAAGAATCCGCAGACATGGCTGGGTAGTGAGTAGCTTGCTTCCCAACCACATGTGTGGGACCTTGGGTAAGTGTTTTCTCCTATAGTTGACAAAGGCCTTGTGAGTGGATTTGGTAGACAGAGACTGAAAGAAGCTCATTGTGTGTGTGTGTATATATATCTTTATATATATATCTTTATATATATATATATATATATATATATATATATATATAGATGCACTTGCATAGCAAGTGACTTGATCTGAGATCGTGTGCTGGAACGAAAACAATTGCAGCGTGGAAGGTGTTTATAAGCCATTTAAAATAACACACAAAATTCTGTGCTGCACAGAATTTTGTCAGTGAACAGGTCGCGGTCTCAAAGCGACGAAAATATTTTGACAAATTAAATTTAAATGTTGAAGTGAATCTAACGGATTTTGTGTGTTATTTTAAATGGCTTATAAACACCTTCCACGCTGCAATTATTATATATATATATATATATATATATATATATATATATATATATATATATATATACATATATAGTTTTAGGGAAAAGAACCAAAGTTCATGAACTCATCGATGAAAATCCACTGTCACATATAGAAAAATTAATAAGTAAAAGCATAAAAAATAAGTATAATATAATACAAAGTAAGTATCATAAGATATCTTTATCTTATGATATTTACTTTGTATTATATTATACTTATTTATTGTGCTTTTAATTATTAATTGTTCTATATGTGACAGTGGATTTTCATCGATGAGTTCATGAACTTTGGTTCTTTTCCCTAAAACTATATATATATATTTAATACTGTGAAACTTAATTTAATTTTAATTTTTAATAAATTGATTTTAATTGAGTTTTTACCGGTAAATTTGGATTTTTATCCAAATATTATTATTATTATATATATATATTATATATTATTATTATATATTATATATATATATATATATATATATATATATATATATATATATATATATATATATATATATACATATATATGTGTGTGTGTGTATATATTTATGTGAGTGTGTCTTTGTGTCTGTGCTTGTCCCCACCACCACTTGTCAACCAGTGTTGGTGTGTTTACATTCCCGTAAATTAGCAGTTTGGCAAAAGAGACCAATAGAAGAAGTACCAGGCTTTAAAAAATAACGAGTACTGGGGTTGATTCATTTGCATAAAATTTTTCAAGATGGTGCTGCAGCATGGCCACAGTCTAACGACTGAAACAAGTAAGAAAAAATAAAAGAAATGGGTCTTTTCCTCCTCCTGATGGGCTCCTCATCATCATTTAACGCCTGTCTTCTATGTTAGCAAGGCTTGGATGGTTTGACAGGAGCCATCCAGGCAGAAGATTGCACCAGACCTCAGTGTCTATTTTGGCATAGTTTTTTTACAGCTGGATGCCCCTCCTAACACCAACCACCCCACAGAGTGAACTGAGTGCTTTTTACATGGCACCAGCACAGGCGAGGTTAGTTTGGACTTGGTTTTTACAGCTAGATGCCCTTCTAAATGTTAACCCCTTTACAGTGTGGACTGGATGCTTTTTACATGGCACCTGCACTGCCAGGGTCTAGAATTGCAGGTTCTGTCACCATAATGAACCAGTGCTAGCATCTGATTCTCAAAAGAGAAAAGGATAAAAAAAGAACTAAAATTACTATCTTCAATTTAGTTTTTATGCCTTTCCTCACCAATGAATGTTGAGTAACAAATGACAGAGCACAACCAAGAATATGAGCAGCCTGGATGGGAGTTCTCAAGCAGGTGGTTGATAGCTCAGAGCTCCAACAGCCAAGTCAGCAGGTGGGAAAGCCCAGACCATCCCAGCCCAGCAAGCCAACTTGCCCAGAGAGGAAGTAGTCATACATGGTTGGATGCACTAGCACAGCTAGAGTGAGGCGAGTGGTAGAAACAGTCCACCCCAGGCAGCACTTTTGGGTCTGCTGTAGGCAATGTGTTTTTTCGGGGGGGGGGGGGTCTGGGATGGCAAACGGAAGGGCCGCCTGAGACAGCACACACTCTAGCTACACTAGTGGCTGGATGTCTTGTGTGATGCAGTTCTTCGTCACCTGACTTCACAGACTTTAGTTCTTCGTTGCCCAGGTTCACATCGATTGTAGTTCTTCATTGCCTAACTTCACACCTCCTGGTCAACTGACCAATGTTCACTCATCAGTTTATAAGTCCACCTCACAGTAAAAGCATGCCAAAAGTTAATAAGGAAAATGTGCATCATGTTTTAAATCAGTCACACAATCAATGGACATTATTCCTCATTAGAATTAAGTATAGATCCTTTATTTATTTTCTTTTGTAGAACTAGAACAGTATTGAGTAGAATCATTTTAAATTATATTTATCAGATTAGTTCTTCTATTTGCTACAGATGATTGCCTACCAAACTGTGATAATATTATGCAGCTGTCACAGTAACTAGAATTTTATTTCCTCCTTCATAACACTATTTTGTTTTTCCACACATTCACTTGTGCAGGATTGCAAAAGCACACCCAAGGAGAACATGTTCCAAAGGCCAGAAACATGTTAAACTTGCAATAAATACATCTGAAGTAAAAGCTTTTCATGGACCCTTAGAATACTAACATGATCTCCAATTTACTACTTTGCTTGTGTGGACCCTCAAAACACATAGACGGACCTCCAGGGGTCATATGTACCCCAGTTGAGAACGACTGCTATGGAATAACTGTAGCAAGTGATTAAGAAAGCCATATGGAGCTCTAATACAGAAACTAAACAAGGAACGTCACAAAACCAACAACCTAAATGGAAGAAAATAACTCCAAAAATTTGAGAAAATTTGGTATATTTTATGCCAAGGTATATAATGTTGCAATTAGAGGAAAAAGTGGAGCGACAACGTATAAAATCACGTTAAAAATATATAAAAGGATATTTGTCATAATCTATTAAACCTTCTGATCACATAATTAAATGAAATTGGAAGATTAGTATGGGTGCCTAACACTTTTGCGTAAGTATGTATTTATGTATGAATAAGCCGACAATAATCTCTTCTTACTCAATCTGCGAGAAATAGCAGCCAAAACTCGCTATGTATGAACCAACAAAGACTTTCACATGACAGCCAAACAGGGTGGAAACAGTAACCAAATTTCCCTTAATGCACGCCCTACTTGACTTATGTATGTATGTATAAGCCAATGAGAGATGTCTGGACTGTAGCAAGAGCTGTTAGAAACAACAGCCAAATCTCTTTCATATGACACATACTGTAATATGTATATATGCACCTATGAGCTAATGGGTGAAGCTTCTATACGGTAGCTAGACTTCATAGAAACAGAAAGCTCTCTCGAATCACACCCTCCTGACTGATGTATGTATGTATATATGTATGCATGAGCCAATAAGAAAGACATCTACGTAGTAACAAGAGCTGTTGGAAATAACAGCCAGATTTCCCTCAAATCTAACTCTACCGTCTTGAGAACAAGGAAATGATATATTGGACACTGTAGTTGGATATAATAATTAAGACCACTTGTTTTACTTATATTTATACACAATTTCATCAATTCAAAGACATAATGGTCGCGGCTGATGTACCTTTGATCACAACTAGTTATTTTAGCGTTGGAATTGGTACCTTGTTTTATTGGCCCCTGAAGGATGAAACACTATATCAATCTTGGCGGGATTTCAATACAGAACCTAAAGGCATTTTGTTCGACGCTTTAACGATCAAATGATTTTGCTAAATTCCACTGCTGTTTTTAACTGTAATTATTAACAATTAAAAAGCGATTAGCAAAGTTTCAAGTATGGTATTCAATAATTAATGAACAATAAATGACATCCGGCGTCATTTATTGTACATATTAATGTATTGAATACCATGGCCGTAGTCTAATGACTGACACAAGTAAAAGGAGATACACACACACACTCATGCCAATACACATAAATACATACACAACATCCAGGACATCTTATAAAGATGGGACACGTTTTAATTGTTGTGTATTATACATACACTTTCCTCATCCTTATGAAACATCCTATCTATATATATATATCGATGTGTTCATAACGGCTAAAGCAGAAGATTTAAATTTCATACATACATAATACAAAATACTGGAGCCAGAATGATGTTTTAGTTATCTCTTCAAATCATCGAAGAAGAGTCAAGGAGGGAATGAAAGAAAGAAGCAACAGGCAATGGAGTGACAGTGCAGCAATATGCAGTGCGGTGCAATGTAGTATATCAGCAGTAAGTGATATTGGAGACGAAGAGATGTTATCACAACTTTTGGTGCCGAAGTTGCTGTTATCAATGAAGGAAAGAAAGAAAAAAGTACCGGAAGTTAAAGGGAGTGAACTCAGTGTGTCAATGTTAGAACTTCAATGAATTTGGGACGTTTTGTAATTGTTCTGCAACAAGTTCTTTAGATTGATACTATTTAACTTCTCTGAACAGTCCTAATTCAGCAGACGATATAATCAGAGATGTCCCAACTATTTCAATATCAGTTACTATATTGTGCAATGTGGACTCGTCTTTTATCTTTTATTATCATCATCATTGAACGTCCACTTTCCATGCTAGCATGGGTTGGACAGTTTGACAGACAACTGGTAAGCCAGGAGGCTGCACCAGGTTCCGATCTGATCTATGGCTGGATGCCCTTCCTAATGCCAACCACTCCAAGAGTGTAGTGAGTGCTTTTTACCTGCCACCAGCACGGGTGCCATTGATCTGACACCGGCATCAGCAATGATATGATCTCACTCGGTTTGACAGATCTATACAAGCACATTAAATCACCAAAGGTCTTGGTCATCTATCACTGCCTCCATTAGACTCAACACTCGAACGGTGCGTTTTCTTTTCAGCAATTAGAATGTGGCCATGCTGGGGCACTGCCTTGAATTTTTAGTTGAATGACTTTTTTTTATTCTTAAACCTAGTACTTATTCTATCAATCTCTTTTGTCAAACAACTAAGTTAAAGGAACATAAACACACCAACACCAGTTGTCAAGCATTAGTGGGGAACAAACACATAGATACACACATGCGCGCATATATACGAAAATAAGAAAATAGAGAAAATTAAATTAATAATTATTTATTAATTACAAAATTGGACATCATGGAAAAATTAGGGTGAATATATATTCTTTTATTCTTTTACTTATTTCAATCATTTGACTGTGGCCATACAGGAGCACTGCCCTTAGTCAAACAAATCAACCCCGGGACTTATTCTTTGTAAGTCTAGTACTTATTCTATCAGAATCTCTTGATGAACTGCTAAGTTACGGGGGACATAAACACACCAACATCGGTTGTCAAGCAATGGTGGGGGGGACAAACACAAATATATTATACATATATATATATATATACGACAGGATTCTTTCAGTTTCCGTCTACCTGATCCACTCACAAGGCTTTAGGCAGCATGAGACTACAGTAGAAGACACTTGCCCAAGGTGCCATGCAGTGGGACTGAACCCGGAACCATGAGAGTACTCTTGCCCTCTTCCACTCTCCCTCTGTCTCTTGTTCTCTCCTTCTGACTGGGTAACCATGTATCTCCTTTACAGCAACACACCTGTTTCTGTCCTCATTCCTTCTCTCTCTCTCTCTCTCTTTGACTGGGTAACCATGTACCTCCCCTACATCACGACACCTGTTTCTGTCTCTTTGTCACACTCTAACCTTTCATTATTCGGCACAAGGTCACCTCCTCCAATGCCCTCTCCCCTCTCAAAGGATCTTTGTCTTGCAAGTTACTGAGTGACCCTGCCAGTGCTAGTGCCCTCGTCTTGATTGTTGCTTTCACTATGTTTTGGCTGTTGCACACTCCGACCTTCTTTAGGTGTCTTGTGCTGAAATCGGTTGTTGTATTGGAATTTCAAACCTAACCCTTTATTTGGTCCACATTTATTTGATCTCTGCATTTTCTGACATAACATTTTTTGGATCATAACATTTTTCATTAATGTTTTACGTAGTGTTTTTGGTACGGAAAGACTTTCAAACTTCGTATACTTATCTATTTTGTGTTATAGAACAGAAAAATATTTTTGTATTCAAATTTATTTCATGTAAAAAATTGTCTTATTTCGATAATTTCAACCAATCACTGACAAGTATTCAGTTGTTTACATTTACTCCTTTGGCTGATTAAGCGATGTAAAGCGTATTTAATCTCCATACCTTCGTTTTATTTGCTTTTTTCATTTTAAATTTGCTTTAACCCTAACCCTAACCCTAACCCTAACCCTAGGGTTAGGGTTAGGGTTAATTGTTTCAGAATCGTTTGTTTATGTAGTCGGCACTTAATATATATCGGCTGAATGGACGTCAATGATTGGTTGAAATTACAGAAATACGACAACTTTAACATGGACTAACTTATGGATTTCTTTTTTTTTAAGAAGACTAAGAGAAAAAGATGTTTTATATGACACATTCTACCAGTGTTCCAAGTTTCAAAGTGTTTCGTTAATGAAAAATGTGGCCCCCGTTTTAAAAAAGATCCCATTTTTTTATTCAGAGAGTGCAATGAGAACAGTAAAGTTACCGTCTCAAGTCATGTTGACTCATAAGGGTCAGTTTCTCGGTTTCCACGGCATATAAATTCCCCACCTGGACAGAACGCCAGTCCCTCGCAGAATTACTCATTTTTGCCCGCTGAGTGTACATGAGCAATGTGAAATGAAGTGTTTTGCTCAAGAACACAATGCATCACCTGATCAAGGAATCAAAACCCCAATTTTATGATCATGAATCCAACACCCTAACCACTAAGTCATGTACCTCCATGAATGAGAATAGTGCACCCCTGTAGATCAAATAAAGAGTTAAGAAGGCTAGAGTATACAACAACTGAAATGCAGTGAAAGCAACAATCAAGATGAGGACACCAGTGCAGCTAATGGAAATTGTGAGTATGGCATTGCTGGTGCCATACTCGTAAGAGACAAACTGTAGATGGGGATTCTTACTGCAGACTAGTTATCAAATAAGTGGCAAAACAGGGACTTCTGGTTTGGTGGCAAACAAGACTCAAGATTAAATGGCAGATCATGCTCTCTTTCACATTGTAGATGATTAACACAGAATAAACAACACTTCCTGTTTGTGGTTATTTTTATATATAGCTTAACAAAATCTGTAAGTGTACATAAATTAGGGTACAGATTCTACATGAGTAAATATGCTGTACCAGTGGAGAGCCTATTTTGTTTTTTTAATAATAAGCCGTGGGCGAGGGTATTTCACAAATACTGGGGTTAGGAGACTGATACTCATTAGTTTGAGGACCATAGCTTTTGAGGAGGATTTTTAATAGCCAAAAATTTGAGAGTGAAGGCGTGATGCTACAACTGACAAATGTAGTTCAAAGTTCAAAGCAACACTCGACATTTTGTCTGTATAATAATCAGTATATATTACAAGCCATGGCTGAGGTCACAAAGCAATGCTTTGTGGTAAGATAAAGTTTTTCTTGATATCTTTTATCTTTTTACTTGTTTCAGTCATTGGATTGTGGCCATGCTGGGGCATTCATTTGATCAAATCAACCCCAGTACTTAGCTTTAAATCTGGTAATTATTCTATCCCTTTTGCTGAACTACTAAATTACAAGGATGTAAACAAACCAACACTGGTTGTGAAGCAGTGTAATGGGGACAAAAACAAACACACCCATATCAGGTCGAGTAAAAAGTAAGCAACGTTTTGAACCATGAAGAATTTGTACCGGGTTTTTGCTGAGTTTTGAAATTTTTCTAAACATTTTTTTGCAATTCTATGATAATACAGGCACAGACATGCCCAAATACATTAATAAATTAACATTGATGTTTTTTTCACCATTACTACAATCATTTGAGCAATTTTGCTATTCAACTTCAAAAAAGGATGGAAAGCAGATGAAACTGCTCGCAATATCAACGAAACATTTGGTGAGGAAATAACCAGTGAGTGGTCAACTCAAAGATGGTTTAAACGATTTCACAGTGAGCATTGTGGACACCATATCTGTCATCGATAATGGTCAATTAAAGACCGTCATTGAGAAAGATCCACAAAAAAACCATTGGAGAACTGCGAAAAGAACTTCAAGTTAGCCAGAAAACTACCTGCAATCATTTGCATGCGATCGAAAAATCAAAAAAGCTCAACAAATAGGTACCACACAATTTGAATGAAAATCAGAAAATGCACAGATATGAAATTTGCTTGTTGCTTCTTCTCCATAACCAGACTGATCCATTTCTCGACCGTATTATAACTTGCGATGAAAAGTAGATTCTGTACAATAATAAAAAAATGTTCTTTGCAGTGGTTGGACCAAAATGAAGCACTGAAAACCTTTCTTAAACCCAAGTTCTTCAAAAAGAAGCTTATAGTGACTGTTTGGTGGTGTACTGTTTGACTCATCTGCTACAGCTTCTTATAACCCAGAAAAACCATTATAGCAGAAACATATTGCCATGAAATTGTCAAAATGAACAAAAAACTGCTACTCCTCCATCCCAGACTGGTCAACAGAAGAGGGCCAATAATTCTTCATGACAATGCTCGACCACACGTTTCACTAATGAAGCTCCAGAAGTTGAGGGAACTTGGCTACGAAGTTCTTCCCCACCCAGCTTATCCCTCAGGCTTTTCTCCTATCGACTACCACTTTTCCAAGCACCTTCATGGTTTCCTGCAAGAGAAGGAGTTCAAAAATCAAACCAATGCTGAAAGTGCATTCAAAGAGTTCATCAGCTCCAGAACTCCAGATTTTTATGTTACCAGAATAAACAAACTTGTAACTCGTTGGCAAAAATGTGTTGATTGTAATGGTATTTACTTTGATGAATAAAATTTCTGCATTGTTAAAATATATTATGATGGATTTCTTATTTCAAAATGTTGCTTTCTTTTTACTCAGCCTGATACATATGTAGCGTACACTCAAGTGAAATTCCTCTCCTTTCTATTATATATACATACATACGAGTGAAGTAGATAACAGCCAGCCTTTTGCCACATTTTGGACCCCATTGTGTCCACTACTCTGATTGGTTGGTATTGGCGCAATTTGTCTCTTGCTCTAGCACGCGCCAATATGCAACCCAACCAATCGCAGCCTTCAAATAAGGTCACATGTGACACCCTTTTTTCTCCTCAGCTTTGAACCTATAACTCCTTATAAAAACCAAGCTTCTCCTCGTCTCGATGTCTTTTCGGTTCCATACCTTTTAAAGTCTAGCCTCTGACCACACAAGACACCGCCAGTTTCAGTGACAACACAACAGCAGCCACGTTATTCGGTGACCTCCATCTCCATCGCCACCATTCTTCCTAATGTCAACATCTCTCTACGTACACAACTCAACAAGCAACTCACCCGGGTTACAACACTGCACTGTTCATGAATTATTTCACCATGGATCAACAGTGAATATACAACCTGCGAGAACTCCTGTACCAAGTAACCCAGGCAGCAGCATCACAGCCACAACTTCATGTGCGACATGTATTGCAACTGGCTCTGCATCATCGGCACAACTTCTTATAAAACTATCGTGTACAATTGACTACAAACTGGTATTTATCATTCTTGTGTCTATGAACTTACTCCTCACTTTGATGGCTATAGACTCTTTCACTGTCTCTTCTTCATCGCCATCCTTGTATGTTCTTAACGTGCATACATTTATGCCTACATACGCACACATACATCTTATTCTTATGACGGCCTGTCTATTATTCTGTATATATGACGCACACACAATCACACATGTTAACATATCAATAAATCTTCTCTTAAAGATTCTGCCCAGTTGTGTCTCTTATTTCCCTCTGGCACATATATGCATTGTTCTATTTATATTTATTGTATCGACGTGTGATGTACTAAGGAGCCATTCTTGTCACCTCGCTTCACACGGACGTCACAAATCGGTGACCTGTTCCAGTTCCTTGAAACTACAAAAACAATTATAATGGGAGAAGGAGATACTCCACAGGTATCATAAATCTTCCATTCCATTATACATAAATATATACAAATGTATGTATGTGTAAGGGACGACCGTGCAAACTCAAAAAAAGGAGAAATGGTGACGAATGGACAAACAGAGGACTCCTTTTATTTAAACGTGTCACACGGTCGAACATACAAATATATATCAAAGATGATATACATGATATGTTATGCGACGATAACATATGTGACCAGTAATGAAAGACTACAACCGTATTAGATGAATAACAGAGATATTTATTATAGCGTTAAAGATGTATGTCTGTGTGAGAGTGTGAATGCGACATATAATAACATAATCAAAGACAGGCCGTGATACAAAGAAAAGTGTGTATGTGAGTGATACATGTGTGTGTATGTGTATTATTACAGCAGATAGAAAGAGAGTCAGTAAATGACACGTGAGCAATTATACCAGTTCGTTAGTACACTATAGGAAAAGTTCTGTATGTGAAAGTGAGGAGAGGCTGAGTGTGACAGTGCTGATCACTAGTTGTGATGTCGTGGCATCGATGCCGGGCCGTGATTCTTGTTATACAGATGTTCGTCGCTGGCTGAGAATTTCTTGTCTGTTTAAGAACTCTTGTCTGTTTATTTATCGTGGTGAAGCTGAGTCACCTAACAGAATCGAAGAGAGAGATGTGCCGCGGAGGTTTGGTTTGGTGTACATAGTAAGTCGTGTTGACGCTGGTGGTGTAGAGGCTGCTTGGTAGTAGTCGTAGAAACGTGTTGCTGATGTGGCGACGGCGGTGGTCATCGTGGCTGGACGAAGCTGCTGAAGTGGTCGCTGGCTGCTGCTGCTGTCGTGTGGTACACGGAACAGTCTCTGAGAGAAACTGGACCGAGACAAATTTGTGGGGTATGAGTTGATCTATATATAGCGTTAAGAGGGCTCCAAATGCCTTCAGAATTTTACTCTATCACGTGACCTTATTAAGGGCCGTGATTGGTCAGTTTGCGTTCTGGCGGGAAAGGTTCGAAGAAGTTGCCGATTAGAATAATAATCAGTCACGTGATGACAAGGAATGGGTTTTCTACTACGCTCGCATTTATTTATATTTAAATGAGAAGAATGGCGATAGCAGTTTTGTATCTAATGGCGGTAGGTAGTTTCACTACATATGTATGTATGTATGTATGTACATACGTACTAGCAGAAATACCTGGCATTGCCCAGGTTAAAGAGAATAATAAAATTTAAAAACACCGTCTAGATTAAGCATAGACGTTAAGTAAAATATGAAAAGAAAGTTTTCAACTCATATATATATATATAAAGTAAATGCACGTAATTCAAAAACACGTTTTGTGTAGCTTATTTCGTAACCAAAAAACAGTTACAGGTTATAAACAACGAAAGATCGATTTTGGTGATTCATTTGATAGAGGTAGTAGAGAGCCAATCCGATGATAAATCTGACCTTGGATCTTGAAAGTTTACATGGATCCTGGCTCAGTTAAATCTCTTGTGGCTCCAAATGATGTCATCTGTAGTACAGTGTTGTATTGTCTAATTTTGCTTTGGAAGTGCTTGGAATTTTGGTCAGTTGATGACAACAATTTCTTCAATGGGTCTGGAGGTTGGGGGATTGCAGGGAGTTTAATCTGTCCATTACTGCAGCACAATGTAGGTGTCTCTCCAGGCCACTTCCTTGCTTTACAATGTATGAACTCACGTGTCATTGTACCCATGGAAACTCTAGTGTCATCTGCATAATGAACTGCTGGATCATATTTGAAAGCTGCTTCATAGAAGTTGCTTCTCTGAGCTGTTGCAACTGCTCTTCGTTCTGCAGGGGAGATCCTATTCTTTGTCAGCCATGCATACCTCTGTTCATCACTTTGAGATGTTCTGGCTTTTGTAGCGCACAGTCTGTTTGTTTCTTGGTATGCTTCACTTTCTGCAGCTCTCTCTCTTTCCTTGGACAGAGACATTCTTTTGGCTGACCTTGACTTTGTAGACAAACTTGACACTTTCCTTCTAGGCATGGTTATATATGTATACAGAAATACACAGGTGTAGAAGATAGTAAACAATGAGAATAACTAGGTAACAGAAATTACATTTCTTAATACGACAGGCAGAAAGTAAATAAGAAATTTTTACAGAAAATAAAGAATTGTACAGGTTGAAACGAAATTTGTTACTTAGTGAACCAAAGAGCCAGTATCAAAGGAACCAGAGAAAAGCCATTAACAACAGAAAAACACAAAACCATTGCAAAAGTAAATAAGAAATTTTTAGGGAAATTAACTAAGTGTACGGATTTAAGTGAAATTTTTGAAGTTACTTCTGTCAGTAAATAATGATCTTACTTTTATCAGTGATTCTATCAACAGCAAAAAAACACAAAACATTGCAAAAGTAAATAAGAAATTTGTGGGCAAATTTAACGAAGTGTACAGGTTGAAGTGAAATTTATGAAGTTACTTCTGTCAGTAAATTATGCATGAAATTATTTTCTTCAGTAATTATGAACTTCTTTTTGTCAGTAATTTGTTGTTGTTGTTTGTAAATAATGATTGAAAACTTATAGTGAAAACAATAGTGATTGAACTTAAATGAAAACAATAGCATCTGAAAAATGTAAGTGAGAACAATAGAGAGTGAGTGAGATATAGAGAGAGGGGAGAGAGCAAGCTAGCTAGTTAAATAAATAAGATAGATATAGATGAATAGATAAGATATAGACAGACAGATAGAGAGATAGAGATAGAGAGAGATATAGATAGCAAGATATAGATGTCACTGACATCAGAAAACCGGAAGTAAATATTTTTTTAAACTTTCAAAGTTGTGAATCTAATATAAAAAGCAATATTTTTCAAGACCAATGAATGTAAGGGAGACAAACAATTTCTGAAAGTTACTTCGCAAAGAGTTACCTCCTTTCTCCACGTAACCCAGGAATGGGTATTTTCTGCCCCCAGGGAGCCCGTTACTCATTATGTGAAAAATTGTAAGAGTCTAAAACCATCCCTGGAACATAATTAATGTATGTTCCCAGTTTGGAGAAAATCAGTTGAAAAATACGGCCATTATAATCTTTTACACACAGGATTTATATTATAGATATACACACACACACATATATATATATATATATATATGCATACACATACACACAAATGTGTATGAATGAGGACAGCTGCATAAAGAAGTGCCAATCTCTAATTGTGCAGGGAACTTGTGGAAGGAGTAGACTCAGGAAAACATGGAACAAAGTTGTGAGAGAGATTTCCAGATGTTGGGCCATGCTGAGGAGATCACAAGGGACCAAGACTTCTGGCAATTTGGACATGTCAAGCTAAGTAAAATTGTGGTCATCCATGTATGTACTTTACACCTATTCTTCCACTCCCTCTCTCATCCAGAAGGTTCTTGTCTTGCGAGCTTGCAGATACTAGTACCATGTAAAAAGCCCCCATTTCAGTCCCACATAAAAAGCATTCGTGCCAGTGTCACATGGAGAGCACCTGGACCAGTGCGGCATAAAAACATCTGTGTTGGTGCCACGTAAAAAGCACTAGTGTCAGTGCTGCATATTCCCCTCTCTCTCTCTCTCTCTCTCTCTCTCTCATCTCCCCCCAGTATCACATTTAAAGCACCCATGCTGGTGCCATGTATAAAAAATCCATACCAGTGCCACGTAAAATGCACCGAGTACACTCTGTAAAGTGGTTGGTGCTAGGGATGGCATCTAGCCTTAGAAACTGTGCCAAAATGAACAATTGGAGCCTGGTGTAGCTCTCTGGTTGGCCAGTTTTTGTTAAACTGTCCAATCCATGCTAGAATGGAGAACGGACATTAAATAATGATGATGATGATGATGATGATGATGATGATGATGGTAAAAAACATCTACTCAAAATTCACATCAGAGGATAATTCAGAATTCTCCATGAAGGACAGTGGCAATTATAGATGTGGAATACATAGCAACAACATCTGTTTCAAATATTTAGACACTGCCTCTCATATAAAATTTAAAACTGGATTCTCCTTATGCAGATATGAACTGCAAGTCACAGAATCTCATATACTGCATAACTTGCCCCAATTGCAAAGAGAATTATATTGGTGAAACCAAAGTGCAAGAATCCACAGACAACACATTAGACAAAAAGAATTATGCGAGATTCTACTGAGTAAGCATCTGGAAATATGTAGAAACAGCAGATTCAAAATCTTTTTCTTCTACAAGTGCTCAAGAAGACAATGGAACTACACTTTATAAAAAAATTCTTACCTAAACTAAACATATGAAAAAGAAAACAATATATTTATGAATACATGAGAAATCTTTATTAAAAAAAAAATTAGTATCCCAAATGAACCAAATCAAATTACCACTAGATATTATTATTAATGATGTTCTCATTACTGTTACTAAAATAACTGGAAACATTCACTTAAGTAACACACACACATATGATAAAATATACACACGTTTAAAAACCTGCAAAATGACTTTTTGACCTGTCACCAATTTCAACCATCTCAGAAAAAAACCTTTCTTTCTTTTTCTTTCTCTAACTAAGCCTCTAAAAATTCCTCACACACATATTCATGCACACACATGCATATTGATTCAAAATAACAAAGAACATCCTCTTCCCAACTCCAGATTTTTTTTAAGTACCTCACATATATACAAAAGGTATGAATTCTCTATACATATATCATTCGTGATGAATCTCCCAAAAGAGAATGGAAGTGCTAAATAAATAATTTTTATCCAAAATCCTGGTTACCCCCTATTTCTTGATAGACACACACACACATATACACAACAAGCTTCTTTCAGTTTCTGTCTCTTAAATCCACTCACAAGGCTTAAACCTGGAAACTATGTAGTTGGGACAAAAATTTCTCATTATGATTTCTTGCTGTTGAGAGAGAGAGAGAGAGACATGACTTGCATATCCTCACTGGCTAACCCTTATGAAGTCACTACACATGGAAGCAGTACACATTTGGCAGGTTGTATCTATGTTGTAAATGGATGATATATGTTTGGAAAAGCTAGGAAAGAATGAAGAAGACCAGAGTTATCTGCATTACGAGTGGATGATGTTAGATGTGTTCTCTCTTTTCTTTTACTCTCTTTTACTTGTTTCAGTCATTTGACTGCGGCCATGCTGGAGCACCGCCTTTAGTCGAGCAAATCAACCCCGGGACTTATTCTTTGTAAGCCTAGTACTTATTCTATCGGTCTCTTTTGCCGAACTGCTAAGTGACGGGGACATAGACACACCAGCATCGGTTGTTAAGCAATGCTAGGGGGACAAACACAAACACACACATATATATATATGACAGGCTTCTTTCAGTCTCCATCTACCAAATCCACTCACAAGGCTTTGGTCGGTCCGAGGCTATAGTTGAAGACACTTACCCAAGATGCCACGCAGTGGGACTGAACCCGGAACCATGTGGTTGGTATTCCCAATTCACTTTGGTTTCATTTGATAATTCTAAATCAGACATGAGCAACCTTTACAGAGACAATTTTCCGTTTAGGCAACTCATTCAAAAATTCCTCTGGGCCATATGTGGCCCATGGCTGTTCTAAATATTAACTAAAACACCAGATGCTTCATTTTTGTATTTGGTTAGCAAGATTCTTTATGTGAATTCATGAGTTGAAACAAATTTTGCTGTGCTTTGGGCAAGCCATTATGCCAATATCAACTGATGCATGTGTAATTAATATTGGTGTAATGACTTTTCCAAGACACAAGAAAACAACAAATATTCTAAACAGGAAATGCAAATTAATTTTCAAATGTCTGCACATGAATAATATTAATTTTTTTTTTTAACACTTGCCTACCATAACAATCACCAGTTCCTCCTCATGCTATATTCTTAATATAGTATGGTAGCCACCAGTGACTTCCAATGGGGACGCTGCTTCTCTTAGGACCCTCAGATTACTGTGATTTAAGCTACCTTATTTAAATTTTAGGAAACATACAGAACACAGATATCAGAAGGGTGCAAGTCACTGTATTCTCCACCAATGGTGTACTGTCCTACAAAAAATAACTTTGTGAAAAAGAAGTCATTAAGGCTTATCTATATCTATAAAAGAGATCTATACCTATAAAAGAGAGTTTGTGTGTGTGTGTGTGTGTGTGTCTGTTCACCCTTCTCTCAAACTTGAACCTGGCTTCTCGTTTCAGGGTGTGCTTGTAGCAGCTCGCCCTGTCTCTCAGTATGGCAGGTTCTCCTTTCAAGAAGTACTCCACCGTCCATCTTTCGCCATCAAACTCAGCACAGAAGTCCTCATCTTCAACTGCAACTATGGAAAACTCTCTCACTACCAGTAATTTGTCACTCCTACAGCCTTCTTCTTCCGCTTCATGCACATGGCATGCAGCACACCGGTCACCAAACTTTACTCCTGCCCTGCCAGCCATCACACCACCCGATCGTGAGATCACATCCATTCTGACCACTATGTTGATGCTATCCACCACCTCATCAACTACAATCACCTGCAGCCTCAACACAGACCCCTGTACTTCCATTTCCATATTGCTGATTCCCATACCTTTGATTTCCCAGCCATCTCCTGCCCCAAGCCTGGTGTTTCCTCTCCAGCTCTCAACCATTCTTGCAGTCATCAGGCTTGTTGTGTAACCCATAGCTACGAGGGTTCATGCTTCCCTTGCCCCAACCATAAGCCTCACTACAGGCAATGGAGGGAACTAGCAGCGCAGTAGTTCCCTTCTGCTCATTTCCCAGCTTGGAGTTATTCGCTGTGTGCCAAAGGTGGCCGCATCAGTAACACACCCCCATTGGCTTGGTTCCTTGCATTCCCTGACCATGTGCGGACCTTGATATCTGAAGCATAGTCCCTTGGCTATTTGCTGTCATTGTTTGCCGCCTACTTCTTCATCCTGCTTATATTCACCGTCACTGTTGCCACTATGTCACGTGTGTCACTTTGCAACAACACCTGTGATTGATTGATCACTTTTCCTGCTGACATCATTTCAATATCTGGCATCTGCTGCAAGCGTAGAGATATGGTTGGAGAAGCCGGTCACAAAAGCCAGCTTTACCATCCACTTCGCTGCTGCTCCACCAACTTTCTAATCTCATTCTTGTAGTCGTCTACTCACTCGCTGGTCCATCTCACTCTTCCAAGCTTGCTGTAGGCTTTAAAGGCCCCCTCTGTGTACGCGTCCTTTAGCCACTCTTCAATTTTCTCTTGGTCCACTTCTTTCATCTCCAAGTAGAGATTCAGCACACTGCCTTCTAGGTACAACAGCATAATGCTAGCCACGTCTTCTATTCCCTGCAGCTTCGTCATGAGTCTCAACTTCTTTATCCTGGCCACCACATCGCCTTCCTCAGTGAACGGTTTCAACACATCACTACCGATTCTGATTTTTGTGGTCATTGTAAAAAATTGAGGAAGAATAAGAACAAAAGAAAAAATTTTTAAATCTACTTCTTGGACGTACCCCAACAGCTGAAATAGCTTGTGGTTTAAGGGCACGAAAATAGAGTTACTGTTATCTCGATTTGCAATTCACGTACTGCTGGCAGAGCATTCAGTTGTTATCACGTGTTGACTCAGCTCAACCGTTAACAACCTAAAAAGAGGGAGACTTTCGTTGTCGCTCGCCGACGTGACGTCATCTTGACCTTTCCAGTCTTGCACCGTCTCTGCCTCTGTCTTCCGGTCAATTACCCTTCCACCACAGTGAGCACACACGCATACATACAGATACACATCACAATTTCTTTCGAAATTTCAATTTTCATTTTCTAGATCAGTATGTATGCGTAAGAGCCCACCAAATTTTCTTTTCCAAATTAAATTCCGATATAACCGTAATCTACACATTCTGAAAGTTATAGAAAATTTCATTAAAAAATTACCGGTTTTTCCCAAAGTTATGGGTAAAGAAAGCCGTCTCATGTGACTTTTCCGAAACTCCTCACCCCACCCTCGGAAAATTTTTTCCCCAAAACTTCCGATATGATCAGAAGCTGCACCATCTGAAGCATATTTGTAGAAAATTTCATCTAAACATATCCGTTTTTTGAAAGTTATGAGGGAACAATTTCGGGAGGGGACACATCTGCAGGAATACCACTCGACCCTATATGTCCAGGCATGGGTAATCTATTACCCTAGAAGTGGACCACATGATACATGGATCATCGTTAGGCGGGCCACACAGTTAAACAAAAATTTCAATGCCATTCACCAAGTCTTGCGGGCCACATGTTGCCTATAACAATTATATATATATATATATATTGAGAAATCAACACACCTTAAGTTTCGTCCCTTGGCGGACCGAATTACTTCGACAATGTTTCCGTTTCGTGTTTTAACTTCACCCAGCGGTGATTGAGGGAACAGCGCCGCTGTCATTCGGTGGCGCAAATTACAACGCAGTGGGAACCCGATTTGAATTTAGGATTGTGTGTGTGTTTATATTTATATATACATATACATATATATATATATATATATATATACACACATACATTCGTGTGTGTGTATATATACATATATATAAAAAAATATATATGTGTATCGTCGTCGAGTTTAAAGAACGTTGTAATTATTCTTGTAAATTTAAATTTAAATAGATATTAGTGTGTCATATATATACATATATAATATATATATAGATATATATATAAACATACCTACTTGTATATAGACAGATTATATATTTATATATATATATATATATATATATATATATATATATATATATATATATATATATTTGTTGTAATTAATCTTCTTTATATATATTTATACTTGTATATACACACATATTTACACGCACATAATACATGTATGTATATATTTGATAGTGGTGTGTTTAGGTATAGATTTCAAGTGGAGACGAACGAAAGAAGGTACCAAGAAAGCTGTTGAGGTGAGAAACCTGTCTAGTTTTGATTATATATATATATATACACACACACACACACACACACACGCACATAGACATAGCTATTTATATTCATATACGCTCACACAAACACGTACACGAGCAACTCCATTTAAATGATGTAATAACGGTTTCCTTTATTAACCGAGGGTCACAAATCTTTATGGCTATAGTATAATGATGGCCTGCATGGACCCAGGATCGCACACATGCCCCAGAAGCTATTGTAATTGCCTGTAACCTAGTGCGAAATATACATAGAATAACATAACGGTCGCTTGCATTGAGTTTGGGCCACAAACGTATGGGAACGGTATAATGATTGACTGTTCCAGAACCACATAAACGTGCAGATGTGTAATCTATTTAACCGATGCTGGCGTATACCTGCTTTACAAATCACTGTTTCTTCTCGGATAGAACCCAAAATCATTCACCTGGATGAGATTTGGACTTAAATCGCAAATATTCTAGTAACTTTCATGGTAGGACCTTACATCATCATCATCATCATCATTTTACATCGGGTTTACTATGCTTGCATGGATTTGGATAAGTCCTCTCCAACACCGTCTCTAGCCACTTGTGATTTGAAAAAGTTATCTCCTTTGAAAGTTTCAGCCTCTTGAGATCAGTTTCCGTCTCTTCGCACGTTCTTCTTGGTCATTTTCTTCCGCTTGTTGTTGTTTAGCACATCTTTTCCCAGTCGTAGTTCTCCATATGCATTTCAAGTCTGGATTCCTCTTAATACAGAGTTTACACCCAGTCCATTCGTGCTGCTTTCCATAAAACTAACTACATTTCTTTCCAGCCTTTGTACATCTTGCATATTCAGTGCCCGTGTTTTGTTACCATGTAATTTCGCATTTCATACACAAACATGTTATGCTCTTCCCTTCACTCTCAGAGAATCCTTTACTTCTCAGAAAAGGTGATAATAACACCCTGTTCTTATCGTGGCCACTGTTTTCACTATACCCATCTTTGCAGCTGCTTAGCTCACCTAAGTAAAAGAAGCTATCAATTACGATAGATCTTTCTGGGTATTTCACTGGTGCTTTTACTGATAACTGTTCCTGTGCTGCATTCAAAATCCTCCTTCTGTTATACTGTCTTTAATTCCACTATATCTCTTGCATACCTGTAGTTTACATTTCTTACACTTATATTACTAGCAGTACTTGGAGAAATTCCACAGGTATTTTCAGCTTGTTGCAATTTTTGTTTAGAATCAACAATTCTGTAAAGTACTTACTGTATTTTGTACACTGGGACTAGCATAGTCATAACGTATTCTTTTCTGTAACATAGAAATAAGCATAGTTGTACTATGGTAGAATACTATATATATATATTTTTATAAAACAAAATTTTATAAAATATATAGTATCTGTTAACAGTCTTAGCAAAAACCTCACAGGTGAGTTTTTGTATATATATATATATATATATATCTTAAAAAATAGAGCTCAAAATCGATGCATTGAAGATACTTTATTGCATATAAAGTATCTTCAATGCATCGATTTTGAGCTCTATTTTTTAAGATATATATATATATATATATATATATATAGAGAGAGAGAGAGAGAGAAAGAGAAAGAAAGGACTCCCTTCAGTCATGAATGACCATGGGATTGCACCTAGAAAATTTCCCTCTGAGGCACAAGTCCAGGTGAAGTTGTTTAATGAAGACCAGCAGTCGCCTATGGCTCCCTTCTTAGCCAAGGGAAAGGTAAAGGCCTAGACAGCTTGGTATCAGTGGCATCATGACTCATTTCCACGGTTGAGTGAACTGGAGCAACATGAAATGAAGTGCTTTGTTCAATAGCACAGCACATAACCCAAACTCGTTACCTCATAATTATGAATCCAATGCTCTAACCACTCAGCCATGCACCTTCACAGAGTGCCAGTTCTTCATATATATATATTGGGCCGGATATGACCAGTTTAAATGCTTAAGGGTTAAACATATAAATGTCATAATCTCACCTGATATATACTTCTATCCATTTATGCTTGTACCTACTCAATTGATAAACTGCTCACAGCCAATCTTGATTATGCAGCTGTAATATCTTTGCTTTTAGTTGCAGTTGAACTTTTAGGCTTCAAGTCAGCCTCAAGCACTAATTGTATGTACATCATCATCATTTAACATTCGTTCTCCATGCTGGCATGGGTTGGACGATTTGACAGGAGTTGACTAACTAAAGAGCTGCTAAGGCTCCATTTGTATGTATTGACATGGTTTCTATGGTGGGATGCCCTTCTGAATGCCAACCACTTTACAGAATGTACTGGGGGGCTTTTTATGTGGTAGCAGCATAGGCACATTTACATGGCACCATCATGGGTGCTTTTACATAGCACTGGCACAGGCATTTTTCCATGGCACCAGTGCCCATGAGCCCGCGAGACTAGAATCTACGTCTGAGAGAGGGATGTAGAGGATATGCCTGTATGCATGGACAGCAACAATTTTACTTAGATTGGCATGTCTTCTGAAGTACAGCAAGGTATCAGAAGTCTCAGTCCCTTGTCATCTCCCCTGTGAGGCCCAACATCTGAAGGTCCATTCTCACCACTTCATCCCACATTCTTTTGGGTCTACCCCTTCCATACATTCTCTCCACATTTAGAGATTGGCACTTCATATTTCTTTATCTCATCAAAAGTGATATTGCTGGAATTATACACACACACACATATGTATACATATACATACATATATATATATAGAGAGAGAGAGAGAGATATACCCATGCCATTGACACGTGAAAGGCACCTGTGCCAGTGACGTGTAAAAGGCATGCTCTGATGGAGTAACCATGTATCTCCTCTACTGTAAGACATGTTTCTGTTTCTCTGTCACACTCTAACCTTTCATCACTTGGCACAAGGTCACTGCTTCTCAAAGGAGCTTTGTCTTATAAGTTACTTAGTGTTCTGCCAGTGCTGGTGCCATGTAAAAAGCATCCAGTCCACACTAAAGTGGTTGGCATTTGGAAGGGCATCCAGCTGTAAAAACCAAGCCCAAACTAATCTAGCTTGTGCTGGTGCCAAGCAAAAAGTATTTCATCAATTTTGCGGAATGGTTGGTGTTAGGAAGGGCATCCTGAATTAAAGACCATGCCAAAACAGACAGCAAAGTTTGGTGCCGTCTTCTGCCTAGCCAGCTCCTATCAAACCATCCAACCCATGCCAGCATGGAAGACAAATGCTAAATGATGATATATACATATCTATAATAATAAATGCAAAATTCTGTCTGTCTCGGACCCCTGTATCTCTGTCTACATTGACATATACCTTTTTGGAATCAGGATGGTTCCGGGTTTGAAAATCTCCCCTTCATTTGGTTCTTGAGCATCCAGCATTAGGATCAAGTCTGGATGAGGATTTTTTTGTATGCTAACAGTTAAAAATTCAAATCTTAAAAGAACTCAAAAAATTTGGGAAATTACAAGTTTTACATTTTAACTGAATTTAAAATAATAACCATATTTGTAGAGTTCCAATAAATACCATAGTTTTGAACTGCAGGCCCAATTAGCTCTCTGCAAGAGCTAGCTAAAAAGTCCGCATGGAGTGCGGCTTTTATGTTACACTTTTACTTGTTTCAGTCATTTGACTGTGGCCATGCTGGAGCACCGCCTTTAGTCGAGCAAATCGACCCAGGACTTATTCTTTGTAAGCCTAGTACTTATTCTATCGGTCTCTTTTGCCAAACCGCTAAGTTATGGAGACGTAAACACACCACCATTAGTTGTCAAGCAATGTTGGGGGGACAAACACAGACACACAAACATATACACACACATACATATATATATTCATATATATGACGGGCTTCTTTCAGTTTCTGTCTACCAAATCCACGCAGTGGGACTGAACCTGGAACCATGTGGTTCGTAAGCAAGCTACTTACCACACAGCCACTCCTATGCCTAGTGTATATATGTATATATATATATATGTATGTATTATTTATATATATATATATAATGTCTGAATGCATCTGTTGCAGGTTGTATCAAACCAATCAAAATGAGCCTGTTTGAGAATGTGAAGCGGCTCTATGACTGTGAGCTCTACAGTGATTTGAAACAGCTGGTAAGTAATACTGCCTTTTGTCAATGTTTTTTCTTTAAACGCCTGTAAATCCCATCGCAGTAGATCTGCAATCAAAGACTATTTGGTCATATTGTTTTCCAGAGAGTATATTCATCATCGTGTTTACATCTGATTTTCCATTCTCACATGTGTGTTGGATGGAATTTGTTGAGGTGGATTTTCTATGGACAGATAGCCTTTCTGTTAGCAACCCTTGTCTGTTGACCAAACGTTTTCATAGAAGACTGGATACAAAGGACACTGCTTGTATAACAGTGTCACTCATTTACAGCTATTACACATCATCAAGGAAAGGAGACAGTAATACAACATACTCAGATTATAGAATGAGCTTTCGGTTCCCATCTAACAAATCCACTCAGAAGGCTTTGTTCAACAAGGGGTTATAGTAGGAGACACCACAGATACCACACAATGGGACTAAACCCAAAACCTTGTGGTTGGGAAGCAAGCTTCTTGACCACACCTCTGCCTGTGTTGTTATTATTATTAAGGCAGCAAGTTGGCAGGATCATTAGCACACTGGACGAAATGCTTAGCTGTATTTCAGCCATCATCATGTCCTGAGTTCAGATTCCACCGAGGTCAACTTTGCCTGTCATCCTTTCGAGATCGATAAATTAAGTACCAGTCGCATACTGGGGTCAATCTAATTGACTGGTTCTCTCCCCCAAAATTTCAGGGCTTGTTCCTATAGTAGAAAGGATTATTATTATTAAGGCAGTGGGCTAACGGAAATGTTAGTACGCTGGGCAGTGTTTCGTCTGTCTGCATGTTCTAAGTTCAAATTCCACCACGATCAACTTTGCCTTTCATCCTTTCGGGGTCAATGAAATAAACACCAGTTAAACATATTCTTTTGCCAAACTGCTACTTTATGGGAACATAAATAAACCAATACTGGTTCTGAAGCATTAATGGGGGACAAACAAATATACACACACACACACACAAATATATATATAAAATAATAAACAGAAAACACAAATTCCTCACCTGTTTTTCCCCCTCCTATTATTAGGTCATATTCCACGCACTAGCCTCTCCTGTACTATACTGGACACTAGAGTGGATTGTGGAATTCACTACTGAGCTTGGTTGTGGTTGCATGTTGCCTATTGCTGTGCGTCCATTTTCTGATATACATTTATCTATCTGATGGGAGACAAACACAAAACACATATACACGCACACATGTATAAAATAATAAGCAGAAAACATGAATTCCACACCTGTTTTCTTTTTTTATTTTTAGTTTTTTTTTTCTTGTCTCCTCTAGTCTTCTTGAGTATAACAACACTTCCAGATATGTTGGTCTTTTGTCATCTCCTTCATAAGGCTCAATGTTTTGAGATTGGCCTTCAATAGTTCATCCCATGTCATCCTAGGCCTACACCTACAAGTTCCATCCACTTTGTGATCAGCACTTCTTTATGCAACTCTGCTCATCCATGCACATCACAGGACTAAGCCAGTACAGTCTTCTTTCTTGTACACTGCATCTAATTCCCCTTCTGCTTCTTTGTATATCTGTTTATCTAAATGTGTATTATATATCTGTTTTATTTAAATATGTCTCTATATCTGTTTATCTAAATAAATATTTATACATCTGTTATCTAAACATGTATCTACATATCCGTTTTCATCCAGCTTTCTTTCATATGCCTGTTATCTGCCTGTTTCCGTTCATCTGTCATCTATCTACACATTAATTTCTTCTTTTCAGGCTTGTTTAGTGTTAACCATGTCTGATCAGAACTCAGACCTCCTGACATTAGCCCAAAAATACCAGTGCACTGTCTACTACGCACATTCCCTCTACCAACTGCGAGAGTTTCGGAAAGCTGAGGTAAAAACTTGATCTGATCTTATTTAAATTTTTGTGTGGTTGAACTCATCTCTGATAGGGATGGTGTTAGTCTTGTTATAAGCTACTTTGTTGGCATCTCTAACTTTTTTGTGATCCCTCATCCCCTGCCCCAGTTTTGTTTCCTCATACCATTTTTAATAATAAAACATTGCAGGAATACATCTTTTACTTGTTTCAGTCATTGGACTGCAACCATGCTGGGGCACCACCTTGAAAGGTTTTAGTCTAACAAATCAATCCCAGTACTTAGATTTTATTTTTAACCCTGGTGCTTATTCTGTCAGTCACTTATGCCAAACCACTAAGTTACAGGGATGTAAACAAACCAGCACTGAT
>NC_142955.1:6027121-6082121 GCF_046866305.1 Octopus bimaculoides
ATGTCACCAACACTGGACTCTTACGGGCCAATCCTCTTCAGCAGGGGTTGGCCTTAACAACTCTGCTGTTGAGTACAGCAAGGTGCCAGGTATCTTGGTCCTTTGTCATCCGTCTGAAAGGGTCAGCATCCTGAGGTCATCCCATGTCTTCCTAGGTCTCCTTCTTCCCTAAGTTTCCTTCACTTTGAGAGATCAGCACTTCTTTATGCAGACATCGGCATCTATCCACTTATATAGCTGTAGAAACTATGCCAAAACAGACAAGGAGCCTGAACAGCCCTTCAGCTGGTCAGCTCCTGTCAGACCGTCCAACCCATGCCAGCATGGAAAACAGATGTTAAATGAAGATGAGATATATATATATATATATATATATATATATATGTATGTGTATATATATATATATATATATATATATATATATATATATATATATATATAAGAAAATGGATATAATAACAATGGGAAACTCGTTGTTTTCACTGGTATGTCTTTAATTAGCTTCTTCCTCCTTGTTATCTATTTAATTAAAGACATACCAGGTTTCCCATTGTTATTATATCCATTTTCTTCTCCTATATAACCTAAACTCTGGTTTTCCAACCAAACCACCTGCTAGTGTACAACCTTACAAAAGACTGTAACTACCCAGCCAGGAGCGACTCTGGATTTAATTATCCCTTAGAGGTATTAAACCCCTCTAACTGATACCTACACTATATATATCAGACAAATGAAAGAAGGGCACTCAGCACATTTATTGGGAGTTACATGTATGGATCAAAACAGTTTGATTCAAACTCCTTGGTACTCTGAGTTTCAACTGTGTTGCTAGTCTTTAGCCATTTTCTATGTTGATTCATATATATAATCTTTGTTGTCTTTTTTTTTTTTTAAGGGAATGTCCCCTTGCAGTTGAAGCCCTTATGGGTCTCTTATCATTGGGTGTGAAGTGTGCAGAGGTGATTGGACTAGTTCTCAGCAGCTTACCCCATGGAGCAAACTACGATTGGTATGTATACATTTTGGGATCTTATTGTGTGAGTCTTTGTTTCTGCTTGAGTTATGCACATTTATGTTTGTTGTTTGTGTGTGTATGAGCTTATATGTCTACATACAGGCTTGTGTGTTTGTATGTATGAATGTATTTATGTATTGAAGGCACATGGCTTAGTGGTTAGGGTATTCAGCTCATGATCATAAAGTTGTGAGTTCAATTCTCTGCAACATGTTGTGTCCTTGGGCAAGACACTTTATTTCACATTGCACCGATCTACTCAGCTGGCAAAAATGAGTAGTACCTGTATTTCAAAGAGCCAGCCTTGTGGCATTCTGTGTCACATTGAATCTCCCTCAGAATTACATTAAAGGTACAAGTGTCTGTGGAATACTCAGCCACTTGCACATTAATTTCACAAGCAGGCTATTCTGTTGATCAGATCAACTGGAACCCTCATTGATGTGACTGATGGAGTGCCAGTTGTTGTGTATGTATGTGTGTATGCAGGTACATGTGTATGTGATCGTGTGTGTATGTTAGGGAGTGCATGTGTATGTGTAGGCATGTACATGTGTGTGTACTTAGGGAGCACAGTGTAAATGTACATGTGTATCTATATGTAAGAATGTGTCCCTTTGTGTATGAGCAGGTGTGTGTGTGTCTGCACATGGGTATATATGTGTGTATGTGTCTGTGAGCATGTGTATGCATGTTTGTAGCTATGTGTATATATGGGTATGTGTGTCTGTGTGTGTATTCTATTACAGAGGCATCATGGGTAGACAGATCCATTTAAATGGCCTCCCAGGCTTCACAAAGATATACTCACACTCTAAGACATTCCACATGTGACCATCTTGCCTTGAATTCAAACATAATATATCCAATGTATCTTTCCCTTTTCTAAAACAGCAGGTGCAATTTGATTTGATGATGATTTCACTGTTATTTCTAACAAATCAACAAACAATTCAAATAGCCATACACAGCCATTTCATTACAAACAACCGCTTTTATTTACATTGTTTTTCTAAGTCCTTTGGCTTTTGATAAGTCTATCCACTCAAGAAGCTGACATTATTAATTCTTTCTGATTTTCTCTTTTGATCCCCCCCCCCTGCTTTCACAGATTCCCATAACTCTCTGTCACCATCAAATTTCATTATTACAAATTTGAATTGGAAGCTTGAGTCATAGTAAATCTTTCATTAGTTGATTACATAACCGTGGATGCCACCCTTGTGGATGTATTGCAGTTACTCTCTTGATAGAGTTTAGTGACCGTAACCATTGATCTTCTAGGATTCCTTCACTCAGCATCAATGTAAGAAGCACCATTGGCTCAGTTGAGCTCTTCCACTACCTCTTCATGATCCACCATGCTGCAGTCCCTTGACTTTGCCGTACGCCTGGTAGGGTGGCTGAATAGGTGCTATGCCTTGCCAAAGGGCAGCCTGTAATTATGCACGGCACGGTTGTCACCCTGTGAGGTATTTTCAGATACCTGCATTCCCCAAATTTTCACTTAAGGTCAAAAACTTTGAGGGGAGGGCAAAGCCAATTACATCAAGCCCTGCAATCAACTGATATCTAGAAGGAGGAAAGACAAACCCAACCATGGCAAGATTTGAACTCAGAATGTAAGGAACCAAAGGAAATTCTGCTAAGCATTTTTCCAGCTGGCCACTTGCTGATTTTACTACCATATTTTCTGGCAAACAAGTTGACATAATATGTAGTGTAAACATTCAAGCATTGTCATTATCTTTCCAAATCCTGTTGCATTTCACATGGAATTTTTGATCTCCTAAAGTCATTTTGGTGTATAAGTTGACCTACCTTTTGGGTGGGAGCTGTAAATTTTAGTCTAAAAATTTTCATTTGTATGCCAGAAACACGATATTCTACTCAAGAAATCAGTCAAGAAAGACATGCAAAACATAAGTGAAATACTATATATCCTTTGATTTGTATGCTGGAAAATATAGTGTTCTATACAGAAAAACTAATCAAGAAAGACATGAAACATAGGTGAAATACTGTACTTTTCTGACGTACAGGGAGATGTAATATACAGTGTAAACATGGTATAAACATTCAAATATCATCACTGTCTTTCCAAATTAGCCATTTTTCATACTTTCTAGGGGTAAGCAAATAAGAAATAACAGTTGCTACCCAAGGACAAAAATGGTGTTACACAATGTAGTATCTAATATATATGCTGGTGCCACATGAAAAGCACCCATGCTTGTGCCACATGAAAAGTATTCTTGCTGGTGCCATGTAAAAAGCACCCAGTATACTCTGTAGCAGCCTTTGAAAATTTTGAACACAGCTGACAGACACCCAGAGCCTACAAAGAGCCTGGGGTGTCCATAAAGGGAGCTAGAGATTCATTTACTGGTTGATTAATACCCTAGAAACACAACTAGTCAACTTATCAACACAGTTTGTTGACTAATGACTGACAGATTGTTAGCCTATGGTTTATCAACCTGGCTTGTTGACTAGTGACATTTCAACACCACCTTTTGACTAATAACCAATTTATCAACTATGCTTGTTGACTTATGACTGGCATACAAACATAGTTGGTTGATCAATGACTGATCAACTAATCTTGCTGACCTGTCAATATAATTACTGTATTTGATGGCTTGTAATACACTGTTTTTCAAAAAAAAAAAATTCTCTATGTGAAGTTGCTAATATTTTTCTCAATACTTACTTTTTCCTGAATATTCACTGTTGAAATTGGGGGTACATCTAATACACCCATGCATCTTTTATGCTACTGGATATAATTGTTAGCCACTAAATATGCTGTCAGCACATTTGATTAACTGAAACTGCTATGAATTAACCAGTAGCCTATGTGAACATTTATTGCTCCAATATTAGCTGTATGTATCTGTTACAGGTTAACAATGTGGATCAAGGCCCATGCTCTGGTGGTTGCACAGGAGTACACAAGTGCCATCTCAACATTTAAGGCCCTAGACTGCAAGGTAAGTCAACTTTGATGTATGTGGTTTGATGAAACAACCTGTTAGATTTGTCTTTTGTTCCTTCTCCTCTTCCTTTCTCTCTTACCTTGCTTTCTGTCCAGTAATATAAATATACATACATACATGCATACTTACATTAATATTCTTTTCTACTCTAGAAAATTATGAGATTATTATGAAAGAAAACTAAAATGAATGTAATGGTGAATGTGTATTTTAAATGGCTATCATTTCTCTGCCAGTGTGCAGTTGTTCATTAATCATGATATTAATTGACATTTTATCAATTAACATATTTTTCATATTCCTTTGTTCTTTAATTATCTAGCCTTACCTGAAAAATAATGTCCGACTTCTTTTCTCCTTGGGCGAGGCCCACTTCCTCAACGGTGACTACACACAAGCTATGCAACTCTTCCAAAAGGTAATATACTTTGATCCTCTTTACAACTCTTTTATCTCTATGACTTGTTTTCAGTCATTGGACTGTGGCCATGCTGGGGCATCACCTTGTATTTTTGTTGACTGAATTGAACCAAGTACTTATCTTGTTTTTTAAGTCTGGTGTTTATTCTGTCAGTCTCTTTGTCGAACTGCTAAGTTACAGGGATGTGTAAACACGCCAACACCAAATGTCAAGCAGTGGTGGGTGACACACACAAAGACACACACACACATATGTATATAATGGGTTTCTTTCAGTTTCATTCTACCAAATCCACTCTAGACTTTGACCTGCCCTGTGGCAGCCATGCTTGTGCCTGTATCTTTTGCTTGTTTCAGCCATCAGACTGTGGCCATACTGGGGCACCACCTTGAAGAATTTTTAGTCAAATCAATTGACCCCAATATTTATTTATTTTGTTTTTAAGCCTGGTACTTATCCTATCAATCTGTTTTGCTGGACTGCTAAGTTATGGGAATGTAACTACACCAATACTGGTTGTCAAACAGTGGTGGGGACAAACACAGACTCAAAGACACATACACACACACACATATATATGATGGGCTTCTTTTCAGTTTCCATCAACCAAATCCACTCACAATACTTTGGTCAGCCTAAGTTAACTTTTTATTTCTCTATTTTTGTTTTGTTTATTTTTTTCCAATGCTTTATCTATTTATTCATTACCTTTTCGGGTCATTAAAACAAGTGCCTGTTTTATATTGATGCCAAATGATACATTGAACAGAAATGGTGTGTGGAGGATATAACAAGTATCAATGCAGTATAGAAGAGGGAGTCAGTATAGGAAGTTGTTGTTTAGTCCCCTATCAATCCCTTTCTGTTCAAAAGAACTACACATATTTAACCCTTTCCTTACCACATTTCTGTTGAAATGCACTGCCTTTGTTCAAGTTTTAATTCTGGAAATCCCTCTCATACTTGCCCTCTCTACAGTATCATCCTTACTGTCCTGTCACTCCCTCCCCAGCTTTCTTCTTTCCAACTCCTGTATTATTGCTCATCTGTATCCATTTAGGATGATCTAGTGGGAAATGGGGGATGTCCATACCAGTGCATGCGTCGGATAGTTATGAGGAGGAAGACTGGGGGCTGCTCTTTGTTGGAAACGTGATGTTACGATCTAATGTTCTCAATAGATGGTTCTCGGGATCCTGCTATCATTTCTACTCCTAAGAGGGGCTGGCACAGGACCACCAGCAATGGAGAGCACTGGTGGATGTGGTTGGCTCTATGCATGAAGACATCTCTAACTATCAGAGGAAGGTTAACAGAGAAAATAGTTTTTGTGTGTGACAGATGTGTAGGTACAGTAAACACTAGGGATGTACAGAAAATAGACTTCATTAAATGTTCAGGGGAATATTTAGAAGTTGTAGATAGCTTCCATTACCTAGGTTCCTAAGTCAGAAGAGGAGGAGGACGCTCTGAGGTCATTGCTGCTAGAATAAGATGATTAAGTTGGAATGAGCCCAACCCCATCAAGCAGGAGCATGAAATGCACCTATCCCTTTATCCACCATTCAACAGCATTCATCCCTGTCCAATCTTTACAGTTGTTACCAATCTTCCCTCACTCATTCCCCCATCTTGCACTCCCTCAAATGCTCTTGCACCAACTACTCACTCTCCTGGTTCCTCTGACCCCACTTCTACCCACCTTGGATCTTGAGAGACCCATCCTCTCTTCTAACTGTGAGTAGCCATGTAGCTGCACTGCCTCCTCCTCCTCTCATACATTAACCCTTCATGTATAAAGTCATCCCACCTGCAAGCTGCATGGTGATCTCATTAGCACTGGTGATGAAAAAGCACCCAGTATGCTCTGTAAAGTATATATTAGCACCAGAACAGATGATTTACTAATTTCTTCATAATATTTCTAAATTGATTGAAAAAAAATAGTGTTTTTCAACAGAAATATGGTACAAAAATGGTTTAAGTCAACCTTGGTTTGATCTTGTTTGCTTGTTTCATCATCATCATTTTATCATCAGTATTTCGTATCTGTTTTCCATGCCGGCACAGGTTGGGTGGATTGGCAGGAACTGGCTAGGCCAAGGGGGGCACCAGGTTCCATAGTGTGTTCTGGCGTGGTTTCTCTGGCTGGGTGCCCTTCCTAACGCCAACCTCTTTACAGAGTGTACCATGTCCTTTTTACATGGCACCAGTGCTTTTTACGCAGTACCAACACCTTTGCTTTTTACGTAGCATTAGCACCCACACCAATGTGTTTTACATGGCACCTTGGTTTTAGGATCTCAATTCTGTTGTGATGGATGGGTCTTCTCAAGTACAGCAATGCACCACATATCTCGGTCCTGTCATCTCCTTTGTAAAGCTCACCATTTTGTGATCAGCCTTCATACTTCATCCCGTGTCTTCCTGGGTCTCCCCCTTCTACAACATCCCTCCACTTTAAGTGATCGACAATTTATGCAACTGTCCCCATCCATATGCATCATGTGGCCAAACCAGCACAGCCTTTTCACTTGTACACTGCATTTAATCCTTCTTATGCCTAACTTCTCTCTCCATACACCAGTGCTCTGTCACACATTCGCACCAACATTGCACATCCATCAGAGCATACGACCCTCATTCCTCTCCAGCCTTTGCATACCTTCCACATTCAGGGCCCATATCTCACTACCATGCAACATTGCAATGCTAATATCTTCTCTGAGTAAGCAATCTCACTGATATATATATTTTTAACTAATTTACACCGATTGTTGATGTTTTCTTTGCTTCTTACAGGCTCACCTTACTGACCGTCTCAACGTGAAAAACATGGACACTTTGGCCTACCTTTACCTGAAAGAGAAAAAGATGACAGAACTGGAAAGGTGGGTGCTGTACAGGTGTTGAAAAGGCATCAGTTTTTTTGGTTTATTCTTTTACTGATCTCAGACACTTCTTCTCTTCTTGTTATTTATTTCAGTTAGGGAATTAATTTATTGATCTTTATTGTTTAACAATGTTTTCAACACACACAGGCACACAACACACTGGTTCATGCCAGTAAATATAAGCGAGGCATGGCTGTGTGGTAAGAAACTTGCTTCTTAACCAAATGGCTCCAGGTTCAGTCCCACTGCATGGTGCCTTGTGCAAGTATCTTCTATAGTAGCAGGTTGACAAGAGCCTTGTGAATGGATTTGGTAAGACAGAAACTGAAGAAACCCATTGTGTATATAAATGTGTGTCTGTGTTTGTTTCCCACCACTGCTTGACAACCAGTGTTGGTTTGTTCATGTCCCTGTAACTTGACAGTTCAGTACAAAGTGACCTATATAATAAGTACCAGACTTAATGAAAAAAAAATACATGCTGGGGTCGATCTGTTCAGCTGAAACCCTTCAAGGCAAGGCCCCAGCATGGCCACAGTCCAATGACTGTAATAGGTAGAAGATAAAAGATTTACACGCACATGTGCTTATAACCAACTCAGTGGCATAGCTAGAGTGTATGCTACCTGAGGCAACCCTTGGTGAACCCCAAAAAAGTACTGCAACTAATAAAAGCATCGCCCAGGATCAACTGCTCCCTGCTGATACCCCTCCCTACCTGCTATGCTATTGACATAAACGAACACAAACACATGCGTAAAATACTACGGCTGCATTTGCAGTGATGGGTGACATATCAACCTATACTATGCTTTTGCTAATGGTTTTATGTCCCCATGTAGTCAGAAGCAGGCATTGATATTTTCCCAGCCTTCCCACCATGACCCTCCCCCCCAAGCTGAACATCAAGGTGTAATGGCAAGTGGTGGGAATGGGACTTGTGAGTATATTTGGTAGACGGTGTCATGTTAAAAGCAGCCAGTACACACTGTTAAGTGGTTGGCATTAGGAAGGGCATCCACCCATAGAAACCAAGCCAAACCAGACTGGAACCTGGTGCAGCCTGCCAACTCTGAACAAATTGTCCAACCCATGCCAGTATGGTACATGAAAACTGAAAGAAGCCTATTGTGTGTGTATCATCATCATCCGGTGTTTTAAATCCGGGTTTTGTCCCCATTAATGGGGGTGGCCGGATCTACCTTAATGTCATAGCAACTGAGGTAGGCAGATACAGCCCACCCCAACCTTTGGGCTGGCTGGTGCCCATTCTCCTTTGCTATCATGAGGCTTTTTTGGAGCTGGATTTTCTGCAGGGAGCATGCCCTTGTTTACCCCCAACCTCAGTTTCTATATGTATGTATGCTTTTTCTTTTATTCTCTTACTTGTTTCAGTCTGGAGCACCGCCTTTAGTTGAACAAATCAACCCCACGACTTATTCTTTGTAAGCCTAATACTTATTCTATTGGTCTCTTTTGCCAAACCGCTAAGTTACGGGGACATAAACGCACCAACATTGGTTGTCAAGCGATGAATATACACGTTGGGCTTCTTCCAATTTTCCGTCTAGCAAATCCACTCATAAGGCTTTGCTCGGCCCAAGGCTATAGTAGAAGACACTTGCCCAAGGTGCCACGCAGTGAGGCTGAACCTGGAACCATGTGTTTGGGAAGCAATAAATAAATAAATAACAATAGATGGATAATGTGTCAATTCACTACAGCTGTCTCCAACGAATTTTCAATTGATTAATGGAGAGATTACATTATTCATTTCCTCTTGGAACATTAATATACTCAGTCAGGTACAGTGAATTGTATACATAACCTAAATATTTTTCCGCCCGTACTTCGGTACCTGCGTATGTGTTCCTCTATATATGTATGTATATATCTATATATGTGTGTCTTTGTGTCTGTGTTTGTCTCCCACCACCACTTGACAACTGGTATTGGTGTGTTTATGTCCCCCGTAACTCAGCAGTTCAGCAAAAGAGACTGATAGAATGAGAACCAGGTTTATAAAAAATAAGTTCTGGGATCAATTTGTTTGAGTAAAATGTCTTCAAGATGGTGCTCCAGCATGGCCACAGTCAAATGACTGAAACAAATAAAATATAAAAGATACACGGGACATAGTATTAACAAAAATAATGAATGCAAGTGTACATGGTATACAGTACTTATATTGGAGTTTAAACCAGGGCTGATAATGATGCAATTCTCCTGAGACAGGATCATTATCATCCCCTCTTGGGCAACCAAAGAACTGTTTTTCTTATGGCTTATTTGACTGAGTTGTGTTATTTTGTCCCTTTGCAGTTTAGCAAACCATGTGATGGATGGCAACGAACACATCCCTGAGCCATGGGTAGTCATTGGCTACTACTGTATGGCCAACAGGAAGGTGGTAAAGGCTGTGCCGAAGGCAGTTTACTTTGCTCAGAAGGTAAGACTTCTTACAAGGATGAGATGGAGAGAGTTATGTCTACTTTAGGATTGCTGTGCCTTAACTCTTTGGATACCAGCCCATCTGAGATTATCCCTGATTCTATGATACAAACTTTGTCTTTTAAAGTCATTTAAATTAAAACTTTCCAGAAAAATTACATGTTGATTTATGTTCCAAATACCAGCAAAATTAATGATGACAAATTTATTTTACTAAATTCTTCGTTATTTTCGAAACTAATTGAAACAAACTGTATTTTAACAGAAATTTGGTAACAAAAGGGTTGGCCTTAAGGACTTTGAGAACTTTCGAATTGCAGTACCGTAGTCATTAGTTGGAGGTGCTGTATTGAGTTTTTAGTTGCTATACTCTATCCATGTGGAGGCGCAATGGCCCAGTGGACTCGCGGTCATAGGATCGCGGTTTCGATTCCCAGACCGGGCATTGTCAGTGTTCATTGAGCGAAAACACCTAAAGCTCTAAGTGGCTCCGGCAGGGGATGGTGGCGAACTCTGCTGTACTCTTTCACCACAACTTTCTCTCACTCTTACTTCCTGTTTCTATTGTGCCTGTAATTCAAAGGGTCAGCCTTGTCACACTGAATATCCCCGAGAACTACGTTAAGGGTACACGTGTCTGTGGAGTGCTCAGCCACTTGCACGTTAATTTCACGAGCAGGCTGTTCCGTTGATTGGATCAACTGGAACCCTCGACGTCGTAAGTGACGGAGTGCCAACACACACACACACACACACACACACACACACTCTATCCATATAAGGTTTATGAATTTCACAGTATTTCATGTCTTTATTAGCTTGAGTTCAAATACAACTGAGGTCAACTTAGCTTTCATCCTTTTGGGGGTCAGTAAAATAAGTACCATTTGAACGCTTGAATTGATGTAATCAACTTAGCCCCTCCCCCGAACTCGTTGACCTTGTGCCAAAATTTGATAGCAATATTTTTTTTCCTTCCAGGCAAGCAAGCTGACAGAATCATATACTCCGCAAAATGCATAGCAACATTTTGGCCATGTTTACATTCTGAGTTCAAATTCTGTCAAGGTCAACTTTGCTTTACATCTGTTTGAATTAATTTATTTAGCCCCTTTCCCAAAATTCCTGGCTGTGTGCCAAAATTTAAAACCATTGTTATTGTTGTTGCTAAGTCAGCAAGCTGACCAAATCATTAGCATTGCCAGACGAAATGCTGAGCAGCTTTTTGTCTGTCTTTACGTTCTGAGTTCAAATTCCACCAGTGTTGACTTTGCCTTTCATCTTTTTGGGGTTGCTGAAGTAAGCACCACTTGAGCACTGGAGTCGAGATAACCAACTTACTCCGCTCCCCTGAAACTACTCTCCTCATACCAGAAATTCAACCCATTATTGTTAAGGTGGCAAGCTGACAGAATCATTAGCATGCTGGGCAAAATGCTTCATCATATTTCATCCATATTTATGTTTTGAGTTCAAATTCCACCAGGGTTGACTTTGCCTTTCATCCTTTTTGGGTCAATGAAATAAGTGCCAGTTGAGCATTGGGGGGTCACCCTGAAATTTCTGGCCTTGTGCCAAAAGTTGAAGCTATTATTATAATTATTATTATTAGTATAATTATTTTTATTATTATTATTGTTGTTGTTGCTGATTTTGATATTTTATGTTTATCATCTAGGCATACACTATTGATAACCGAAACATTGAAGCTTTGCTCTTAAAGGGTTTTGCATTGCTTGAGCTAAAGAAGATGCAAGATGCTGCATCACATTTTAGGGAAGCCATCACGCTGGCCCCATACAGATTTGAAGCGCACAAAGGTAAATTTCAGTCTTCTCTTTTTCATGAAAGGTCAAGCTGTGTGTGTGTGTGTAAGTTAGTATGTATATGGCTGTTTTTATATACACCTTGATCAGACCTAATTCATATCAAGTGTATGTGTGTGTGTGTATAAATATATGTATATATAGGCATAATAAGAAGCTTGCTTCCCAACAACATGATTCTGTGAAACTTAGGCAAGTGTCTTCTACTATTATAGCCTTAGGCCAATGAAAACCTTGTGAGTTGATTTGGTAGACGGAAACTGAAAGAAGCCCATCATATATCTATGATTGTGTGTCTGTGTTTGTCCCCCCCACCCCACCGTCGCTTGACAACCGATACTAGTGTGTTTACATCCCCGTAACTTAGCAGTTCAGCAAAAGAAACCAAAAGAGTAAGTACTAGGCTTACAAAGAATAAGTCGTAGGGTCGATTTCTTTGACATGGTCATAGTCAGATGGCTGAAACACATAACAGAATATGTGCATGACTAGCATAAAGAAATTTGCTTTCAGTGTAATCCCACTGTAGAGCATCTGGGACAAGTGTCTTCCACTAAAACCTCTGGTATTTTTATATATGTATGTATGTGTGTATATATATATATATATTTATATATACATGTTTTATTAGTTTCAGCTCAAAGCTGTGGCCATGCTGGGGCATTGCCTTTTTGCTACACTGTTATTATTGAGAGCCTCCTCTGATATGTGGTGTTCGGTGAATAAGGGAATTTGATGTCGCTACCCTCATTTGCACCTCCTGCCGTAAGGTAGGTTCATCTGGGACTCTCAACAGGAAAAGGTCCAATTTTGATTTGAAAACACCTACACTCACTTTGTTTAGGTCCCTTTAGCTCTTTGGGAGAATATTAAAAAGCTGTGGGACCCTGAAACCCAGGCTGTTGCCGTAACTGGTCCTGAAGCGCAATGGCATTGCTGGAATCTTTCCCACTGTGCAGTGATGACCCATTCTGGCCTTTGCATAGCTTTCAATGCCAAAATTTACCACAGTCCCTTCCAGGATCTTCCAGATGTATATTACTGCATACCTCTCCCGCCTTCGCTCCAAGGAGTAGAGTCTTAGCTGTTTCAGCCTTTCCCAGTAGTTGAGCTGTTGCAATGAGACGATCTTCTTTGTGAAGCTTTGTTGGATTGCTTCAAGGTCTGCTATTAATTTTTGCACTGTGGGGTGACCATAGCTGGGAGCAGAAGTCCGGGCAGCTGAGGACGAATGTCTTTCAGAGGACTGTCATGGTTTCCTTATCTCTGGTTCTGAATGTTCTTAGGATCCATCCAGCCAGTCGTCTGCACTCTGTCGCCATCCTGGCAATGTGCACTTGGAAAGAGGTATCATCACTCATGTCAATACCCAGGTCCTGCACTGATTTAGGCTCTGGGATTTAAATTCCCTGTGGATCAGTGTACCCTGTAAGTTTCATATTCAGTTTTGGACGCTGGTAGCACAGGGCTTGGAATTTTTCAGCATTAAACTGCATATTATTATCCTCAGCCCATCTGTAAATTGAGTCCAACTCCTGCTGCAGGTGTGCAACATCGCTGGGGTTCTGTATTTTCTGCGAGACTTTTGTATCATCTGCATAGCTAGCAAGGGTGACTATCCAGGCAGTTGAGGGCATATCTGAGAGGGCCACTATGAAAAGCAGTGGTTCCAAGACAATGCCCTGTGGAACTGTTTTCTTTGCGGTGGCTCTATTGGCCACTACTGCCTGACTTCTATCTTTCAGAAAGTCATGTAACCACTCTCCAAGTTTTCCAGCTATGCCAAGATCACACAGTTTGTGGTATATCATACCATGATCCACTTTATCAAAAGCTTTTGCAAAGTGATGGTATATTACGTCCACATTTGAGTTGTTGAGTAACTGCCTCGACACCCAGTCATAATGTTGTAAGAGCTGGGTCAGGCAGCTCCTACCTGGTCGAAAGCCATGCGGGTATCACTCAGCAAATCGTTTTCTTCAAGGAATGCAATTAGCTTCCCTCTGACTATTCATTCTATGACTTTGCTGATGTGTGAAGTCAGAGAAATAAGCCTATAATTTTTGGCATCTGCTCTGCTTCCTCCTTTATGGATTGGGCATATTATTCCCTCCTTTGGTTTGCTTGGCAGCATACCATTTGCCAGAAAACTCTGGAAGAGAATCTGTAGTGATTTTGCCAGAGCATGCTTACACAATTTGAGGAGGATTGCTGGGAAACCATCAGGGCCAGCAGTTGAGTTTGCATCCACCTCATCTGTGGCTAATATTATATCATCTTCGCTAATGTAGGACCTTGTTTGGCCCTGCCGGGATTTGAAACTAAATCCACTCACCTGTTGCTTGCAAAGACAGCAGGAAATTTCTTTGTCCTATCAAGAGTGATTGATGTCTTTCCACTTGATCCGTGACCTCGCTGAGGTGGATGTCAACAGAGAAAATATTGACTTCTATAAAGTGGAAAAAACATAAATGGAAGGAAAAAAGTTCATAAATATTTTGATGTAAACGTGAATAGCTGTTACATGGTAGCAAGGCATGCTAGAAATAGCAGCCAAATCTTTCTTTTCTGGGAAAAGGAGCCGTTTAGGCGTGATTTTGATGTCACATTCATTGAAAGCATGCAAAATAACCTGGAAAAGAAAAATAGACCCATGAAACAAAACTCCTTTGGTGAGAAACTTCAAGGTCCCCACCACCTCTCCCACCTTTCTTTTCCGGAAAAAAGTGGCTTTCGGCGGGTTTGAAAGTCAGATACATTGAGTGCGCTCAAAAAAACTGTGGAAAAAAATATTTACCGAAAGAATAAGATCTTGTACCAATTATACCTGTATTTTGATTAATTCAAATTAATGTACCTCATCTTGAAAAGTGGCAAAATCTTTGTCGGTTGCCATCTGGGATAATTTTAGCAACAAATCAAACAGGTAAGATGTATCACGAATTTCAATTTTTTTTGTTCATCCATAATGTTATTGCTTTTACACCTGTTAGTTAAATTTATCTGCCCATAAAAGTCATACTCAGCAAGATCAACTAAAATTACATAACTATAAACCAGTGGTATATAAAGCACTCACTGACAAAATTTCAAATTTGTATGTAAAAAATTTACAAAGTTACAAGCAAATATTGTGGACACCCCTCTTGAACCTGAATAATTCAAAATAATGTGAACAAATAAGCATTACATTTGACAGGTTGACATGAACACAAAGATGTTTTTAAGTGTTTTTTTTTTCTTTCTTACACACTTACATAACACAGACTTGCTCAGTTGGAACTACACATGTGTTACTTTGACATCATCATTTCATAAAATTTGTTTATGAGGAGAAAAATATTGGAAAATATCAACAGATGTGTGAGTTAGAAAGGAACAAAGAGGGAAGTTTCGGGATGTATTAGAAACAACAGCCAGAGCTCCCTTAAATCACACATTTTCCTCTGAAATTATTATCATTTCTTTATTAAACTGAAAATGTTTCTCTAGTGGGGTTTAAGTGCATAATGGGAAAGAAATGGCCAAAATCGTTTTGGACTGGGGTGGCGGGAGTAAAAAAAATTTTTTTTTTTGCAAGGAAAGATGCCTCTCATCATTCTGAAGACTTTGGTGAAAAACATTAGGAAAAATCCCCATGAGAACGGAGAAATTCCAACTTATGTGGGCCATCTGATCCAAAACTCTGTTTTCCAGAAACTCCTCTTCCCCCGCCCCCTTTCAAACATTTTGCTTACAGATGTCTTTGTAATCATAATCTATCACCGTTTGAAAGGTATTTATATAAAATTTCATTCAAAATACTTATCTTCCAGAAAGTTACGAGGGGTAAATGTCAGGACCTGTGAATTTTCTGAAACACCTTTCCTCAACCCCTTGGAAAGGTTTTTCCAACAAATCTTTACATACACTCAATCTACAGGATATAAGCAATTATTTGGTGACAGTTTTGTTAAAAAGTATCCATTTTTCTGGAAGTTATGAGGCAACAAGGTTGGTGGGGTATTAAACTGTAGTTATGCCTTTTTTCAATAAAAGTTAATGTTAACTTCCATTACATTTTCAAAGAATTAACAGATTAACAAAGTTAACTTTTTGATTAATAGTGCCTAACTCTGTATGTGTGTGTGTGTGTGTGTATATATATACATACACACACACTCACAGGCACAGGCATAGCTATGTGGTAAAAAGTTTGCTTCCCAACCACTTGGTTCCAAGTTTAGTCTCACTGCATGGCACCTTGGGCATGTGTCTTCTATAGCCTTGGGCCAACCAAAGCCTTGTTAGTGAATTTGGTAGATGGAAACTGAAAGAAGCCCATAGTATATATGTGTGTGTTTGTGTTTCTCCCCCTCCACTGCTTGACAACCAGTGTTTGTGTGTTTAGATCCCTGATACTTAGCTCTTCAGCAAAAGAGATCAAGAAAATAAGTATCAAGCTGATAAAAAAAAAAGTACTGGGGTTGATTCATTCAAGGCAGTGCCCCAGCATGGTTGGAACAAGTAGAAGCAACAAAATGTGATATATTATATATGTATGTGTAACTTATCTTTCAGGTTTAATTGACTGTTATATGGCCAGCCACCGACCCAGAGAGGCAATCAATTTAGCTGGGAAAGCAGTGAGACAGTTGGGTAACAATGCAAGATCTTTGACAGTAAGTCAACACACTTTGTTTTCTTTTGACTAAACTGAAGGTATTGGGATTATTTTAATTATCACAGTGATGGAAGGGATCTTTCTTTTAATTTTGTATTTACATCTAATCTATTTATAAAATAGATTTACATCTAATCATTTATAAAAGCCACATGTTTGGTTGCGCAATAAGAAGTTTGATTCCCAACCATATGGTTCCAGGTTCAGTCCTACTGTGTGGCATCTTGGACAAGTGTCTTCTACTACAACCTCCTGCTGACCAAAGCCATTAAGTAATTGGTACTTGTTTATACAGCTATCCTCATCCATATCTATCACGTATCCATGCCAGCACAGTCTTTTTTCTTATACACTACATCTGATTCCTCTTATGCCCAGGCTTTCTCTCATCACATTTCTACTAGGCTGTTCATGCACACTTTCATTGCACATCAAACAGAGCATTCTCGCATTATTTCTTTCCAGTCTTTTCAAGTCCTTTGTATTCAGGGCTCATGTCTCACTACTCTACAGTATCACAGTTCTTGCCAGCAGTGATAGTAGGTCCCGGACTTTTTTGTAACCCATTCTTACTCTGGCTGCTATACTTCCAGAGCAACCATCTCCTAGGTAGCAAAATCTACCGACTGCTAGCAAGCCATCCTATCGTTTCATAGTACAATACTGCTCCAGTGTATTTATCACATACAAAACTTATCTTCTCTGCTAGTCTGCCTGTGATTCCATTACATGTTTTGTATGTTCATAGCTTGCGTTAGATACAGTATATGGAGTCTATATTCACTCCTTTACATATCGTGCAAGGGTATTTCCCTAAAAGTACTAAAACAGGGTTCTGTTTTCTTTCCTATTTACTAAAACTTACATCATTGCTAAGTTTACTTTAAGATCTCTCAATTCCAGGTTTAGCTTCCATGCCCAGAATTTCATATATTCAATTTGTTAGAAATATAATTAAAAATATAGTAGAAATACTTAAAATCTGAGCTGGGCTCTATGGCTATTTCTGTGTGCATAGAGTTACCATTGGCTGGTTTGCAAATGAAATAATATCAAAATTTCAGACATTATCATCATTATTTTAGAATTTGCTTTTCCATGCTGGTATGGGTTGGGTGGAACAGTTTGATATAGTACTTTATAGCCAGATGGTAGTCCCTTTAGTTACAGCTTATAATAAGCTGGCGTAGCTGTGTGGTAAGAAGTTTACTTCCCAAGCCTTTTGTTTTAGGTTCAGTCCCACTGGATGGCACCTTGGGCAAATGTCTTCTACTAGAGTCTTCATTATCATCACCATTGTTTGACAATAGCTGGTCAGGTAGAAGCCTGCACCCTGCTTCTGTGCCCTGGGCCAACCAAAGCCTTGTGAGTATATTTGGTAGATGGAAACCAAAAGAAGCCTATTGTACACGCACACTATATATATATATATATAAAAAGTGTTTGTATGTGTGTGTGCATATGTTCCTTATGCATTCCAAAACCAAGGTGCCCAATCTGACATATAGGGTTTCAAAAGATTCAGTACTATTTCGGCTACCAGCTAATCTTTATTTTCATTGACATATTTGCATTACAAAAATTTAAAATTTAAAATTATAATCTTTTCCATAAGTCAACTATTGTAAACATTTTATATGACAACGATGATGACGATGTCACATTTTCTATATGAGTGTGTACTTTAAAAGACATCCATCATCACAACACACACCTTCACTCACTCACTGTATTTCTCTGTCTCTCTTTCTCTCTTTCGCATATTGCACACACACACACACACACACACACACATCCATTTCATACACACGTACATACATCTTTCACTCTCTGCTCTCCTCTTTTCGCTTTCTCTTTTCTTTCAATTTCTGCTCTCTTCAAAGCATAAAGAAATAAATTTTTTTGGTATGACCGAGAGAAATGTGCAGAACAGAAAACGGCAGAGACAAGAGAGACGAAACAAGTTTTTATAGGAGAAGTTGCAAGATGGATAGCGGGTGAGAGACAGACGCTGATGTTTCATGCCCTATGTATGTTCCATAGTTGAAAGTGATAAAAGCTGACACAAAGAGAGCGGGAGAGAAGGGGAGAAGGGGACGCTGAGAACCCCAGAACTGAGGTCGTGTTGTACAAATTTTCAGGTTATTTTCACTTTTGTCCCATGTTTCACGTATGCATAGAATTAGGCATTATCTCTCTCTTTCAATTTCTGATTATAATGTATGGAGACCTCATGCTGTCAGCAAGTCACATCTTCTACTAATTAATTGGGATTAAGAAAGGTATGCAAAAATAACTTCCTTTGGTGCACACACACACACACACACAGTTACTCCCCCCATTTCTTTCCTCACTTTACTCACATTCCTATGTTTTCCATACAGGACATTTGCATTTCGCCCCAAAGCAGGTAGCTGATGGGTGGCCAAGGTGGGGGAAGGGGCATTCAGTATTTCTTTCAGAAAAATTAAACTTTCAAAAACGAATTATATTTCCCACGTTCGTAATCTCTATTTTTCCACGTGGATAACAAACAGAATTCGATAAACAGTTAAAAGTTAGGAAACTTCAGTGGGGAGGGGCAAATTATAATTTTGAAAATGTGATTTCTTGGCAAAATCATTATTAACACCTTTGGTGGAACTGAAGGACAATTTTTAATTTTTAACTTTTTCCGGAAATTTTCTTTTCAATCCACATGGAAAAATACAGAGATTGAGAATATGAAGGGAAAAAAACAAATTCTAATTTAAAATATTTTATGAAAATCTCCAAAATTGATCCACACCCCATCCTATTGTCTAAAAGTGAAAAGGAACAACTGTTTTGTCCATTTCTGCATGTATAGATTTATAGAGAAAGAGCAAAAGGACCACGGCATGTGAAGCCCTCACTATAAAACTCAATATGCTAAAAATAACAGCTAAATGCCTGGAGAATTTTTGTGTTTGTGTGCACGTGCGTGCAACAATTTCTACAGCTTATCCGAATGAACAAAGAAAGAAGTACACAAAATATATTTGATATACCTGTCGTATACATCAGTGTTGTTTTTTTTGCTTTAAAGGTAAATGTTTCTAATAGAAGCAATTATTTTGCTGTCAATTCACTGGATTAATCCCAACTAAATACACGTTGAGTCATTGGCTCAGCACCTATATTTGTGTTCTTTATTCCAAAATAATAAAAACTTTAAAATACTTCCAAAATGGGACTTAATCCATGTGTATCCCACATGCGTATATGTGCATGTGTGTGTGTGGGGGTGGGGTGTACAAGAAAAACATTTACGGAAATGAACTTGCACCTTGTTACACCTCTGAATTTCTTTTTAATTGTAATAATGAAACAAGGGGTTTAGTCCTTACTGCCAAAATTAATTTCCCTTGCATTTTCTCTCTTTTTCAATATTCAATTAAAAGAGAAAATATGTTGTTACTAACAATGTTAAAACTTTTTTAACTTGATTGAACTTGTCATTGAATCAAGATTTTAATTTCGTTTGATACACACTTTGCTATCATTTATATGGAGAATTGCAAGCATGGCATATAAAGACAAGTTATTTTAATAGAAATTTTATGACTACATTTCCGTAAATGTTTTTTTGTGCACTCCCACCCCGCACACATGCACATATACACATGTGGATACACATGGATTAAGTCCCATTTTAGAAGTATGTTTTTATTATTTTGGAATGAAGAACACAAACATAGGTGCTGCGCCAGTGACTAAACTCGCAGTATTTTGTTGGGTTTAATCCAATGAAATGTCAGCAAAATAATTGCTTCTATCAGAATTGTTTACCTTTAAAGCAAAAAAAACAAAACCGTATACGACAGGTATGTCAAATATATTTTGTGTACTTCATTCTCTGTACATTCGGATAAGCTGTAGAAATTGTTGTGTGCGTGCACCCACAAGTGCAAAAATTCTCTGGACATTTAGCTGTTATTTTTAGCCTATTGAGTTTCATGATGAGGGCTTCACATGCCGTAGTCCTTTTGCCTTTTCACTATAAATCTATGCATGCGGAAACGGTCAAAACAGCCGTTCATTTTCACTTTCAGACAGCCGGTTGGGGTGTGAATCAATTTTGGAGTTTTACATAAAAAATTTGAACTTAAAGTTTCCACCCCTATATTCTTAGTCTCCTTATTTTTCCACAGAGATTGAAAAAGAAAATTTCGAAAAAAGTTTAAAATTAAAAATGCAGGATGGGGATAAAAATTTTGAAAGCATGGCTTTTTGCATATTTGGAATCTCTATCATTGAAAACATAAGATTCTGGTCTAAAAAGGGAAAAAAACAAGAGCGAGATGAGCGTGGCCGTTGCCAGTACCGCCTGACTGGCCTTCGTGCGGGTGACACGTAAAAGCACCCACTACACTCTCTGAGTGATTGGCGTTAGGAAGGGCATCCAGCTGTAGAAACTCTGCCAAATCAGATTGGAGCCTGGTGTAGCCATCTGGTTTCACCAGTCCTCAGTCAAATCGTCCAACCCATGCTAGCATGGAAAGCGGACGTTAAACGACGACGATGATGACGTTTAGGGTGGGGATATCCAACATACAAAAAGACACAAACTGGCCACAGCAAAGTTCAGTCGTAGTAGACAACAGATGGATTGTCCCATATACTCCTCTATTGCTACGAGTTTTCAAGGTGTACATTAACTGGGAATTTTGCAGTTCTGTTCACTCCATCAAGTATGTATGCAAATAGATAAACAAAGGCTCCGATATGGCTGTCTTTGGCCTTTCAGATGCTGATAGGGCCAATGAGGTAGACCAGTATCTAATGGACTGTTATGTAAGCAGTAATGAAGCCGCTTGGAGACTCCTTCATTTCCCCATTCATGACCGATATCTCACAGTTGTCCACCTCACTGTTCATTTAAAAAATGGCCAAAGAGTTTATTTTGATCCATTGAATTCCAAAAGAGTTAGGACAAATATATGCACCACAGGCAACGATTCTCACAGCATTCTTTGACCTGTGTGGATGTGATGCATTTGCCGTGACCATCTTCTACCCAGACATACCAAAGTATTACACCTGGAATAACCATATTAAGAAGTGGAAGAGGAGAAAGCTTGGTGTAACCGTCAAATGGCAGCCACACATAAAAAAAAGTAATGCTCCAGGTCGAGTTTATACAGTCCACCCTAAAAACTTTGAATGCTACTGTCTCCGGATGCTCCTCCACAAAGTTGCTGGACCAACGTCATTCAAAGACCTTAAAATGATAAACTCCTTGATTTGCGAAGCATTTCAATGAGCCTGCCAACTCAGAGGTCTTCTTAAAGATGATGGTCACTGGAGTTTAGCTCTTTCTGATGCAGAAGCCACATGCACAGCTTAACAACTAAGAAGATTCTTCGCCATCATGTTATACCATTGTGATTTACCGAATCCACTACAACTTTGGGAAAACTACAATGACAGCTTATCTGATGACATCCTTCATGAAGCTTGATGGTTGCATGGGCCAAGTGTCTCCTACTCAGATGTTATATACACCAAATCATTATTGCATTTAGAAGACATGCTTAATTCCATTGGGGCCAAAAGCTTAACCAACTATGGCATTCCAACACCTTCAGCTAAATATCACGGCCTTTCAAGAGAAGTCATTCGAGAAAGAGCATACAACTTGGATGCCCTGAAAAAGCAACTTGATGAAAGTGAACCATTATTGCAAGCTGAGCAAAGGTCTGTTTACAATGAAATAGTAGTGTCTACCTTGCAAAGAGAAGGACATCTTTTCTTCATTGATGCACCAGGAGGAAAGGGGAAAACATTTCTAATTAACCTACTTCTGGCAAAAATAAGGCAGATGGGAAATATAGCGATTGCAGTCACATCATCAGGGATAACAGCAACTTTGTTAATAGGTGGACGAACAGCTCACTCAACGTTCAAATTACCTTTCAATTTGACTTCAATGGATGCCCAAATATGCAGTATTTCAAAATGATCACTGACAGTGGAAGTTATGCTAACAAACTACACTTATTGTCTGGGATGAATGCACAGTGGCATACTGTGGTGCACTAGAAGCCCTAGATAGGTCACTGAGAGACATTAGAAACAATACTGCCATTATGGGGTGCTTAACTGTTGTCCTTGCAGGGGATTTCCATCAAATATTACCAGTCATACCACAGGGTACGTGAGCTGATGAGATCTATGAATGTCTAAAGTCTTCACTTCTGTGGAGGTTTGTTCATCAGCTTTCATTAAGCAATAATATGCAAGCTCATCTCTACAACAACCCTTTAGCTGAGGAATTCTCTCATCACCTTTGAATAACATCCTGCTGCAGCATGGACTGCAATGTGGGCACATGGTGTCTACATTGGCTGAGCTTAAAGAAAAGGTATTCCCCACATTGCAAGACAACTTCAAAAACAGCATGGTTTGCAGAGAGGGCTATTTTAGCACTTCAGAAAGAAAGCGTTGATAAAGTAAACCATGAACTCCTCCACATTCTAACTGGAGATGTTTCAACATTTGTCTCCATTGCTACTGATAACGAACATGCCGCTGTGGAGAATCCAGTTGAATTTCTCAACTCTCTACAACCCACAGGACTGCCACCACATACGTTGTTCCTAAAGAAAGGTGCATCTATCATGCACTTGAGGAATTTGGAACCATCATGACTTTGCAATGGTACAAGATTGATTATAACTACAATGACAAGTCATGTCCTAGAAGCAACCATTATTGCTGGTTGCCATGAAGGAGAGATTGCATACATTCCATGCATGCCCCTTATTCCCTCAAATATGCCATTTCATTTCAAGCGCCTCCAGTTTCCAGTGCAATTGTGCTTTGCTATGATGATCAACAAAGTTCAGGGTCAAACTTTAAAAATGGTGGGCCTCAATTTACATCTACGCTGCTTTTTTTCATGGACAACTGTATGTCGCATGCTCTTGAGTTAGCAATGCAGATGACTTGTATATTTATTCTACCAACACTGGGCTTACACAAAACATAGTTTACCCAGAAGCATTGTCGGTTTCACTTAACATATGCTGAAGTATGCAGTCTGCCCAAACATTACAGATTTGGTGCTTTTCACAATGAAGCAGCTTTCTTTCCATGTACCTTACTTTCTGCAATACAAATACCTCTACGTCCTCATATGTCATCCAATTCTTTAAATCCGTAAGTCTAGGTCATTTTGGGGGCAATTTTAAGATTTTATTCTAATCTAAGCTGCTATTCTACATGTTTTTGGTGACAACAATTTCAGCATTGTTCATCACAAAATGACTGAAAAACATGTTTATAAAAAAAGAGTTGTTTGCTTCACGCACCTCGTGTGCCAATTCTACCCATAAAAAAGAAACAAATAATACAATGTGGCTATAGGTTATAACACCAGGGCAACGCCAGGATGCATTGCTAGTGTGTGTGTGTGTGTGTGTGTGTGTGTATATATATATATATATATATACACACACACACACACACACACACACACACACACACACACACACACACAAATGTGTTTGTGTGGAGGCATGTGATTTAGTGGATAAGGAGTTGGATTCATGATCATAAGATTGTGGTTTCAATTCCTGGACCAGGCAATGCATTCTGTTCTTGAGCAAAACATTTCATTTCATATTTCCCCAGTCCATTCCACTGGCAAGAATGAGTAATGATGGACTAGCATCCCATCCAGGGGGAGAATAAATACACCATGGAAACCAGGAAACCCACCTTTTTAATGTATGGCTCAGGAAGGATCTTTATCCTTTTACATATATACACATACATACTCCTACATGTATGTAAGTGTGTATATGTTTGTCCCCCATGTCTTGACATTGCATGGTAGTTGTAGAGGAGTGTTTCTGTCATATACAAGCAGTGTCATTCATTTCCAGTATCCCGCAAAAAAACCATGCCTGGCAATTGGAGAAAATATTACCTAACTTGGAAGCAGGTGACGGTTGGCAACAGAAGTGCATCTGGTGGTAGAAAATCTGCCTCAGCAAGCCCCATCCAACCCATGGAAAAGAAGATGTTAAAATGGTGATAGCATGCAAAGAGATGAAAATATAACATGTTCTGCACGTGACAACTGAACAGATGAATGTGTGACACATTTGCTAAAATTTCTTTTTCAGTTACTAATCATCTTTTTCAAAACTGTTGACTAAACATATTTAGATGTTTGCGAATATTTTGGCTTATTGTCATACTGCTAACCTTCACTTTCTCTGTTCTAGCTTTCTGTCCCTATACAAACTGAAAGACTCTCTTTCCTTTTCTCTCTCTCTCTCACCTGCAATATGCTGTGTGGGTTATGTTTATGTCCCACTTTAAACTCTATGTATAAATATATTTCATTCTCTCCCTATCAGCTCTATGCCTCTGTACTGTCTGAAGAACCTACAACAGCAATAAAGGTAAGTCTTTCTCTCTCTCTCTCCATATATATATGCTGGAAATTAATACTTTTGTATTGAAATATTTTTCATTGATATATATATATATATACATACATATATATGTGTGTGTGAAAGTGCATGGCCTATGGTTGGGGTGTTGAACTCACAATCATTACCTCATAGTTTCGATTCCTAGGCTGGCATTACATTGTGTTCTTGAGCAAAACACCTCATTTCACATTAATCCTGTACACTCAGCTATAAATGATTGATGGATTAGCAATGGTGGCATCATTTGAAAGTTGCAACAATGCAAGAAAGCACATTGTGGACCTGCAGTGTATAACACCATCTGACAGCCTGGTCGATAGTGATACAGTGATATATACATCTCAGTGATTGCCAAGCGAACTTCTTAACCACAGGCTTAACCAGTACAATGTTGGCATTAGGAAGGGCATTCAGTTGTAGAAACCATGCCAAAACAGATGACTGAAACCTGGTGCGGCTTTCCAGCATGGAAAATGGACTTTAAAGGATGATGATGAGATTTATGATTTTGTCTAGACTCCTAAACCCATTGCAGTAGTTAATTAACAACTATACAGAAAACAGACTCAATTGTGAAAGTCTACATGGACCTTTAAACATAACTAGTAGTCATTTATGTATATATATATATGTATATGTGCCAGTGATATGTAAGTGGCACCTGTGCTGGTAGCATGTAAAAGGGTATCTAGTACACTTTGTAAATGGTTGGTATTAGGAAGGGCATCCAGCCATAGAAACCAAGCCAAGACAGACAACTGGAGCCCAGTGCAGCTCTCTGGTTTACCATCTTTAGTCAAACCATCTAACCCATCCCAGCAGGAAAAACAGACATTAAATGATAATGATGATATATAGCTTTCTACAGTTCTATATTTAAGAGATGAGGAATTATTTACATTATTTACATTTGACGGATATTTATCTTCATCTTGTTTGTTGTTAACACAACGTTTCGGCTGATATACCCTCCAGCCTTCGTCAGGTGTCTTGGGGAAATTTCGAACCTGGGTTCTCATTCCTAACGATGTTACTATTATTATATTGTTATTATTATTATTCCTATTATTAATCAGGTCGCTGCCGTGAATCGAACTCGGAACCTTGGGGTTAGTAGCCCGCGCTCTTAACCACTACGCCATATGCCCGTGGGCAATTATGGGGTGAATTTTAAGGCTTATAAATCTATTATTTTTCTATCCTTCCTCAATACCGGTTCCCATATGCTATTCATATCTGCACTCGGTCTGCTTAGGAGGTTGTTGTGTCCTAGCATATGTGCTGCTTCTTTTAGCTTTCGTATTTTCCAGTGTTGTTCCCTGTCTATTATTTTAACTTCATCCCACAGGGGGAGGTGGTTTCCATTTTTCCATACATGATCAGCTATATCCGATTTATCAATATCTCCTCGTGTCACAGCTTTGTGATGTTCTTCTACCCTTATTTTGAGGGGGCGACATGTTTCGCCTTTGTATAATCTACCACAGCTGCATGGGATGGAGTACACGCAGTTTTTGGTCATATTCTCTTCTGTTGGTGGTTTTACCCGAAGGAGATATTTGCGAAGTGTTGTATTGCTCTTGAATACTGCCCTGATGTCATATGGGCCGCATATCTTTTGTATCTTTTCGGAGAGGCCTTTCACATAGGGTAGACAGACTGTAGACAGTTTTTTGGTTTCATCCTCTGTTTTCTTCATAATTGGAGTAGATAGTATGTTCTTGGGGTAGTTGTTTCTTAATAGATTCTTACTGAGCTTGATCATTTCTTCGTGGTGGGTATCACGATCACTACTTATAAACATTGCTCGATGTTTTAGGCACTGAGCAATTCCTCTCTTTACACTGTATGGATGGTGGGAATTGAAGTTAAGGTATCGTCCAGTGAAGGTTGGCTTGCGTTATACGGATGTCCTGAATCCATACTCGGTAGTTGTTAATAATACGTCCAGGAATGCCAGCTGATTGTTCTGGAAAAGGAACAGAACAATTAGCTGGCATTCCTGGACGTATTAATAACACGCACCGAGTATGGATTCAGGACATCCGTATATCGCAAGCCAACCTTCACTGGACGATACCTTAACTTCAATTCCCACCATCCATACAGTGTAAAGAGAGGAATTGCTCAGTGCCTAAAACATCGAGCAATGTTTATAAGTAGTGATCGTGATACCCACCACGAAGAAATGATCAAGCTCAGTAAGAATCTATTAAGAAACAACTACCCCAAGAACATACTATCTACTCCAATTATGAAGAAAACAGAGGATGAAACCAAAAAACTGTCTACAGTCTGTCTACCCTATGTGAAAGGCCTCTCCGAAAAGATACAAAAGATATGCGGCCCATATGACATCAGGGCAGTATTCAAGAGCAATACAACACTTCGCAAATATCTCCTTCGGGTAAAACCACCAACAGAAGAGAATATGACCAAAAACTGCGTGTACTCCATCCCATGCAGCTGTGGTAGATTATACAAAGGCGAAACATGTCGCCCCCTCAAAATAAGGGTAGAAGAACATCACAAAGCTGTGACACGAGGAGATATTGATAAATCGGATATAGCTGATCATGTATGGAAAAATGGAAACCACCTCCCCCTGTGGGATGAAGTTAAAATAATAGACAGGGAACAACACTGGAAAATACGAAAGCTAAAAGAAGCAGCACATATGCTAGGACACAACAACCTCCTAAGCAGACCGAGTGCAGATATGAATAGCATATGGGAACCGGTATTGAGGAAGGATAGAAAAATAATAGATTTATAAGCCTTAAAATTCACCCCATAATTGCCCACGGGCATATGGCGTAGTGGTTAAGAGCGCGGGCTACTAACCCCAAGGTTCCGAGTTCGATTCACGGCAGCGACCTGATTAATAATAGGAATAATAATAATAATAGTAACATCGTTAGGAATGAGAACCCAGGTTCGAAATTTCCCCAAGACACCTGACGAAGGCTGGAGGGTATATCAGCCGAAACGTTGTGTTAACAACAAACAAGATGAGGATAAATATCCGTCAAATGTAGATAATGTATATAGCTTTCTGTCTGTATGTCTATAACCACCTATCTGTCATTGTTTCTATTCCTATCACTCTCTGACTATATGTGTGTGTGTGTGTGTATACACACACATAGACTGACTGACATGCAAACACATACATATATGTATATAATCTATGTCCACCACTTTTCCCAGGCCAAACAATATGTCGAGAAAGCAATGAAACTGGACAGTTCATATTTGGAGGCTGTGTATGTGATGACTGTGATACTGGGCAAGGAACAGCAGTACGACAAGGCTATTGAACTGTGAGTAACCACTCCCCTATTGAGTAAACTCTGGTTTTCAGTTTTATTTTCCTGTCTGTATTGCCAAGTCGATTATTATTTTTACTAGCAGGACCCATGAATATTTCACAGAATTAATTGTAAACCTATTGTGTTATTCCTGAAAACTTTATCCAAAAAGCCTGAAAATGTAGCCTGTGTTGTGCCGGTATCAAAAGATAGTTGCTCATCTGTTATTCATTGAAAAGTGAAGGAAATTGGAATACAATGATTACTTAATGCACCTTATATATATATACTTTATATACTTTATGCACAATTTTATAGACTTAATACACAGCATTCATAAAATAAATATTCATTCTTATTTTTCCATTTTCCCCATAAGCAGAAAAAATTACATTTTAAAATTTACATGGTCACAATTTCATATCTAGAAAACGAAAATTTTATAGTAAAAACAATTATTTTATTTGTAAAATGTATGGTCACAATTTCGCAAGGGTAAAACTTTAATGCAACATGGCATACTCTGAAAACCACATTGTTGGTTACTTAAGCCAAGGTAATGGGTCAAACCAATGCACATTTCGATGTGCATACACCTTTCAATACAATGCTTCTTTGCAGATTATATTCTTTGTGTAAGTTCTCCCTCTTCTTTTCCCTTGTTTGTCAGTGTTGATAACTTTACCTCTCACCTCAGATAATTTGCAAGTCCTTGAGAATGCAATATATAGCTGACCATGGCCGAGTACAGGTTCGGGCAAGAACAGCTCCAATTCGTTAAATGTCCACCCTTGTGATTTATTGATAGTCATTGCATATGACAGGCAAACGGGAAACTGGTTTCCTTCTAAAGTGAATGGCAAGTTTGGGATGCACATGTTTCAAGTGATAGGTGATATAAAAAGACTTAGTTCAGTTAAAACAAAAATTACTTTTCACTAAGCACTCACTATCGCCACTTCCACCACCACCACCACCATCATCTCTCTCTCTCTACCTTTCTTTAATCTCACCATCACAACATCACCCCTCTGCTAAAATTATATTCCTAACTCTTCTCTATATCATTACCTTCAACTATTTTAACCACGCAATAAATATTACATTCCCCCTAACATGTCGTTGGATGCTTCTCTCTCCCACTTGTTCTTTCTCTCTCTTTCTGCCTCACTCTTCTCCTTATCCTCTTTTTCTCTCTCCTTTTTCTTTCTCTTGTTCTCTCTTTCCCTTCAACTAATCATATGAAAGTGTTACAATCACATTCCTTCTACCTCACGTCATGGATGCTTCTCTCACCCTCTTTTTCTCTCTCTCACTTTTCTTTAATCATGTGAAAGCGTTTCTGATGGGCTAAAGTAACATGACAAGCAGAATTATTATAAGATTAGAATTGTCATTACTGTTTTTTTCTTATTAGGGCAGTTGAGACAGGATATGTAAAATGTCAAATAAAATACCATTTAAGTCCTTCAAATCCACTAGCATAGCTAGAGTGTGTGTCGGCCAGGGCAGCCCTTCCGTTTGCAACTCCTGGAACCCACAAAAAGCCTACAGCAGACCCAAAAGTGCTGCCCAGGGCAGACCTCCCCCCCCCCCTAGTTACACTAGTGCTCAAATCACATCTAAATGTCTTATGTATGTATATATGTATAAGCCAGTGAGGGAGATTGCTGCATGGTGGCTAGATCTGATATAAACTGCTGCCAAATTTCCCTCAAATGTTTATATGGATCAAAGAAGGAAACCTCTGCATGGTAACTAGGCCTAATAGAAACAGAAGTCGAATCTCCCTCAAATCACATATTACAGTGTTATGTATATATGTATGTATGTGCCAATGAAGGAGACCTCTGCATAATAAAAACAGCAGCCAAATCTCCCTCAAATCCTACCCTACTGTCTGGTGTAGATATGTATGTATGAATCAATGAGGAAGACATATTGTTAGGCTTGTTACAAATAGCCAATAAATATCCCTTAAATCAGATCATTCTGGCTTTAAAAAAACAATGTTGGACAATTGTGTATTTTGGGTTGTCTGCTTATAGAAGAAGATAAGGGGATCACAATTGAAGTGCTTTTGATCATAGGTTTGTTCAACTAGGGGTGACTTGGGGTTAAACAATAGCAACAAGACATCTTATTCTATGCTACCATAGCATAATATATCTTATCTCACCCTACCATGACATACACCAATCAATGTTTTCATTGTCAAACTCCCAACAGACTTCGCAAGACCCTGGTCCACCACAACACCTGCCATCTCCATCAAATGCTCGGGGACTTCCTGTCACAGACCAACGAAGCACTGGAGGCTGTCAATCACTACAGTATAGCCCTCAGGTAAACTGAATTTTGCTTTTCATTTTGTTTATTTTTGTGTATATATCACATCATCATATAATGTCTGTCTTCCATGCTGGTATGGGTTGGACAGTTTGACGGGAGCTGGCCAGGCAGAGGACTGCATCAAGCTCCACTGTCTGTATTGGTATGCCCTTCCTAACACCAGCTGCCTTACGGAATGGATTTATATAGCTTGTGACATCTGTGCTGCTGACACATGAAAGACACCCAGTACACTCTATGGAGTGGTTGGCATTAGGAAGAACATCTAGCTATAAGCGAAATCAGAATGGAACCTGGTGTCAGCTCTGGTCAAACCATCCAACCCATGCCAGCATGAAAACAGCCATTAAAGGATGGTGATATATAGGCACTGTTGCTTAGTTAAGAAACTTACTTTGCAATCTTATGGTTTTAGGTTCAGTCTCACTGCATTGCACTTTGGGCAACTGTCTTCTAAAGCCATTGGTTGACCAATGTCTGGAAGATCCTGGAAGGGATTGTACGAAATTTTGGCAATGAAAGCTACACAAATGCCAGAATGGGTCACCGCTGCACAGTGCCAAAGATCCCAACAATACCATCGCGTTTCAGGACCAGTTACTACAACAGTCTCAGTTTTAAGGGCCCACAGCTTTTTACTGTTCTCCCAAAGAGCCTGAGGGACCTACACAAAGTGGATGTAGGTGTTTTCAAAACAAAACTGGATCTCTTCCTGTCAAGAGTCCTAGGTGAACCCACCTCATGTCAGGAGGCACAAATGAGAGCAGCGCCATCAAACTCCCTTATTCACCAAATGCTACAGATCAGAAAAGGCTCTCAAAAAAAGTGTAGCAAAACAGCGGTGCCACAGCATTGAGCCCTGAAACCTAGGTCCTTAACTATCACGTAAGACTATATATATATATATATATATATATATATATATATATATATGCTCTTCTACTTGTTTCAGTCATTTGGCTGCAGCCATGCTGGACCACCACTTTTAGTCGAACAAATCAACCCCACATATACACATACATGTGTATATATATATATATATATATATATATAGATATATATATATATATATATATATAAATGTATGTATGCATGTATATGTGTATATATATGTATGTATATATAAGTATATATACAGATTTATATATATATACCGGAGTAAGCACATAAAATGTGCAACAAGGTGGAAAAAAAAGTACTCAAATACCAGAGGTAGAGTAATATGCTTTATTTAAAAGCAACAGAAATATAACAAAAGACTGTTACTCAGAGTAACAGTCTTTTGTTATATTTCTGCTGCTTTTAAATAAAGTATATATATATATAAGAATTTAAGGATTGGAGAAAACGCATGTTATAATTGCATACTTTATTCCTACATATGTTTCAAAGGATTACAACCTGTGTGATCCATAGGGATCTTTGATATTAAAATTGTAACCTTCTCATCAGGGAAAGCATGGGAATCATCTTAAACGTAAGACATTATGACCGATTAAGGAGTTCCTGCCTTAAAAACAGGAGCTAACCACAGTTATTTTGTGTTCTTTGCTACATTGGTTTCTATTAACCCATTTATTCTATCAGAAGAATTTTTATTCATTAAGATAGAAGAAATACACATAATTATATATATATATATATATATATATATATATATATATATATATATATATTAAATTCAAATTACGATGAATGTAAACAAACAAACGAAGTTTACTTTAGAAGCATTGAGATGTCTTAGAAAGTTAAAGAAGTGATTTTAAATTCTCAAACGCAGGATAATGCTAATAATATAGCCTGAACAGGATAAACTACCCCCATTTTGCAGAAAAAAGTGTTGGCGGCTGGCTGCAAAATAGGGGTACCTTATCCTGTTCAGGCTATATTATTAGCATTATCCTGCGTTTGAGAATGTATATATATACTTATGTATATATAGATTTATATAAATTAGTGTATGTTTTTATACACAAAAAAGGTGACCTTTCACAGGACACCTTACATGCTGGAAAGGGCAACACTGAAGATACATGTGTTCCAACTGTATACATTAGAATTTTTCAAATCCACTGTGCAAGCACAGCTACAATCGGCATCAAATAATAAGAAGAATTAAAACTGCATACCAAAGGTCTTCAAAATTATGAAAATAATAAGGGTTGAAAATTTAGAGAAATATTCTATCAGTGGCCAGCATGCATAATAAAGTCAATAGAAACATATTTTTCATATAAATTAGTGTTTGTTTTTATACACAAAAGTGGTGACCTTTAACAGCATACCTTACATGCTGGAAAGGGCAATTAAGCCCAAACCACAAATAAGAATAATTTGAAAGGGAATGAAAAATAAAAACATTTCAATAGTTACCTTCATACTCAAGTTTCTGTATCAATGTGCAAATAAAATAATTTGCTATCCGTGCTTCTTCAGTAAGGGCACTAAAATTAATATATATATAGAAATATATATACATATATATATATATATATATATATATATATATATATATATATATATATATATATATTTATATATATATATATTTAGATTGAGATGAATTAGGTACTTGAGGCACCAGAATTTAGTATGGTATTATTCATACAATTTCAAAATAAGGTGATTAAAATCAAAATAAGCATCAAGGATATCCAGAGGTAATGCAGTACGATCGTTTCAACGATGGCAAAAATTTTAATATTATTCTCATTTCCTCTGCCAAATTGGACAAAAAGGTTTTCATGAAATATTATATGATACTTATAATGCATAAGTAGTGTCGATATTTTATCGTCGGAAAATGGCCTAAAACAAAGATAAAACCCAATGCAGTATACTCAAATCTGATTAATTTGCATTTTGGAGGGGAGCCCATAGTCGGCGTCAGAAATCTTTTTGTAGTCAACAGCAATTCAAGGAGCTTGATTAATGTTTGTTGCAAATTTGGAGGAAAGTGACTGGATACTCTTCAAGTTACGAGCCTGAACGCTGCAAAAATGCTTAAAAATGCGGTTTATCTGCCCCTGGGCCTACATTAGGCAAGAAGTTGAAAAAAATGTTTGGCCCATGACACTCCATGGACTCTCTGTAATGCATGTGTAAAATTTCATTAAAATTGGTTGAGTGGATCTTGAGTTATAACATGACAAACATACAGACACATCCTGAGTTCTATATATAGAGATTGTATAAAAAAGATTTTTTAAATATTTTGTGTATTATAGAAGTGTAAGCTGTTTATTGCAGATAAATTTTAACCACAAAATCTTATATGGACCCTGATTGAGCCCCAGCAGGTTAAACGATAATCATTCTACTTCCCTAGCAATAGTATAAACTACTTGTCGATTATGTCCCTGTCTTTTCTCTTTCTCTCTCTCTCATTTTGACTCCACACATATTTTTCTCCCTCAAAAGGATGGACCCAGCCAATTTACCTGCAAAGGAGGGCATCCAAAGAATTGAGAAACAAACAGACAATGGCCTGGAAGGTTCATACGACATGGAGGTTGAAGATATGGAAGGCAGTGACAATGACGTCAACAATCCCCTGGTAAGATAAATGACCTGTTGTTAATGCCTGGATTAAGTATTGCTTTGTTTCATTGAAATATATGTATATATATTCAAGAAAGAATTCAGTAAAAGAAGGTAAAACAATGTTGTAATAAAAGAAAAATTTAATAGATTTAAGTACACATTAGTTTTTCACAACCATCGAAGCATGAAACGCTCCTCATGAACACTAATTCATGAGATGGTTGTGACCTGTAAACAGTTTTGAGTAGGAACCAGAAAGAGAAGTATGAATATGTGTGCAATGAAGTGTGCACACTGAATTTGTAAAATGAAAGAGAAGAATAAAAATGCAATGCATATGTCAAGGTAAAATGGAAGATAAGAATAAAACGAGTCATATGATGGCACATGTGAGACGACCATCATGCAGCTTTGCTGCAATCTTCTTGCTTAGTTCTATGTACAGTATTATATACTTCAAACCACATTGAAATATAGGTATAGAGTCAAGGAAGAATTAACCCCTTGGCATACAGATTATTCTGTCAAATGTAAAACTTATTCATTCACATTTCATTGAACTAATCCTGCATTATCTCATAGTTTTGATATTTCAATGATGTGATTGTTTATTCCTAGAATAGGTGTGACTGTTTATTGTGATTGTTTATTGTAGGATAGGTGTGAGGGGCTGGATCTGATCAGTTTGAACATAAAACTGGTAGAATATTTTGGCCAAATACAGCTGGTTTAAATGTTAAAAGGCTAAGTAAAAGAAAGTAAAACAATATTGAAATAAAAGAAATATGTAAAAGGAATAGATGTAGCTGTGTAGTTAGAAGCTTGCTTCCTAACCTATATATATATATATGTGTTATCATATACCCGTTTTTCATGCTGGCATGGGTTGGATGGTTTAACAGCAGCTGGTAAGGCTCTGAGTCTGTTTTGGCATGGTTTCTACAGCTGGATGCCCTTCCTAACATCAACCACTTTGCTGAGAGTACTGGGTGCTTTCTATGTGGCACCAGCACAAGTATCAATTCTACCATGGTGGACAGGTCTTCTTGAGAACAGCAAGGTACCAGATATCTCGTTCCTTTATCATCTCCTTTGTAAGGTTCAGCATTTTGAGATCAGCCTTCAATACTTCATCCCATGTCTTCCTGGGTCTCCTTCATCCACAGCTTCCCTTCACTTTAAGTGATCATCCAACAGAATGGATATTGTTATTTGTTGTCCACAGAAACACTTTGACCATTTTATCCAGAGGCATAAACAAAATAGGTCATTCAAACAGATTAGTTTTGGGGGGATTTTTTTTGTTTTGTTTTGTTTTTCTGTGCATGTATTGATTGAAATTGGTTTCTTTAGTGATTCTTTCTTTCTTATTTGACAGGGAGACCTAGAAGGCAGTGACGTCGAAAGCAACTGGTCGGAGACTGACTTCAGCTAGCAAACCAGGAAGCACTTCATGTGTTCCACCACCACCCCTGACCTTCAGTCCCCCACAACCCCATTTACTCCCTGGGATATTAGTTTTAAGAGAGAAGCAATACAGATCATCTCTTATCTGCACACACACATACACTTTCTCCCTCTCACCAGCCATTAACTTTTGTTCTTTGTCTTCTCATGCAACATTGCACTGCCACAACAACACAATTACTACCACCACAACACTGTCAGATGACACTACTACACTTCAATACAATTCTCTTATTACTGCCTCAACACAACCAAGCAACATATATTTTTGTTTGCGTGCGTGCGTGTGTATGTATATATGTATGTGTGTGTGTGTATATATATATGTATATATATATATATATATATAATGTATGTATATATTTGCCATGTTGGACCACTGAACTCTAGAAGTTTTTCTCATTCTTTCTCTGTTTATTTTCTCTTATTCCTCTCTGTTGAAGAGCATAGGCTCGAAATATAAAAGACTTTTTCATTTTTCTCAAACGTCAAACTAATACACTTGCTTGTTCATACACCTGTCTTTGTCTTTTGTTTTTCTATAAATTTCAACTATATATACATACACACACACACACACACACACATACATATATATATATATATATATATATATATATATATATATATATATATATGTATATATATGTGTGTATGTATGTATGTATATATATGTGTGTATGTATGTATGTATGTATATATATGTGTGTATGTATGTATATATATATGTGTGTATGTATGTATATATGTGTGTGTATGTATGTGTATATATATATATCTGTGTATGTATATATATATATGCATGTGTGTGTGTATGTGGGTCGTACATTGGGCCTCACCGAGGCGATGACTACTGACCGAGACCTTTGGAAATGTGCTGTGCGTGAGAAGACCCGGCAAGCCAAGTAAGATCGTTGCCAGTGCCCCTGGACTGGCTCTTGTGCGGGTGGCACATGAGATGCACCATTTTGAGCGTGGCCGTTGCCAGTACCACCTGACTGGCCCCTGTAGGATTTTCGAGCGAGATCGTTGCCAGTGCCCCTGGACTGGCTTGTGCGGATGGCACATAAAAGACACCATTTTGAGCGTGGTCGTTTTCGTGCGGGTGACACGTAAAAGCACCCACTACACTCTCTGAGTGGTTGGCGTTAGGAAGGGCATCCAGCTGTAGAAACTCTGCCAAATTAGATTGGAGCCTGGTGTTGCCATCCGGTTTCACCAGTCCTCAGTCAAATCGTCCAACCCATGCTAGCATGGAAAGCGGACGTTAAACGATGATGATGATGATGATGATTTGTGTGTGCATGTTTATATGTGTGTGTGTGTGTGTGAATGTTTTTGTGTGTTCATGTATGTGTGTGTGCCAGTCTTAGAAATGTATGTGAGAAGGTTGAATTAGAATTACATTAAAATTATGATACCAAAAACTCAAGCAACCAGACGAACAAGACATGAGCACATTCACCTTTAAAATAAACAGGAAAATAGAAATGCATAACTGGGATATGATATCACAGACATAAGTGGGAACTGAAATAGAATTAGCCATTAAATACTTCTGTCCTTAAACTTCTTTCATTATTGACTATTTTCTTTTTCTTGGAACAGAAGCATAAATTAAATGATTGAAAGACAGAATTTCTGTTATGGTATTGTGAAGTGGAAGAGTGAAGACAAGAGAATGAGCAGCAAATGTACTATTTGTATCAAAATTCAGCCTTTTAACGAGATGGTATGTTTATTTTTGTACTGGAAGAAAACATTTAGAATATGGAATAATAAGAGACTTCAAAGAATGAGGTATTTGATAAACTATTTGAGGCTTATGTCTACGGCAATGCATCCCCACATTACACTTTTATTATCTATGTTACAAAGGCACAGGTTTGGCTGTGAGATTAAGAAGTTTGCTTTCCAACCATATGGTTTCATGTTCAGTTCCATTCTGTAGCACATTGAGCAAGTGTCTTTTACAGCCCCAGGCCAACCAAAGTCTTGTGATGGATTTGAGAGACAGAAATTAAATGAAGCCCATCATGTGTGTGTATATCTATATATGTATGTATGTATATGTGTGTGTGTGTGTGTGTGTGTGTATATATATATATATATATATATGTATATTTCTATCTCTTCTCTATCTCTCTCTCTCTCTCTATCTCTCTCTCTCTCTCTCTCTCTATCATCATCATCATCATCATCATGTACCTCCTCTATAGCAAGACACCTATTTCTAACTCTCTATTTCTCTGTCACACTCTAGCCTTTCTGATACCAGATCACCTCCTCCAATGTCCTCTCTATTATAGCAAGACACCTGCTTCTGCCTCTCTGTTTCTTTGTCACACTTTAACCTTTCATCTCTGACACAAGTTCCCCTCCTCAAATGCCCCTGCCCCTCTCATAATTCCTTGTCTTGCAAGTTACTTGATGACCCTGCCAGTGCTGGTGCCATGTTAAAAGCATTCAGTCTACACTGTAAAGTGGTTGGCATTTGGAAGGGCATCTAGCTGTAAAAATCATGCCAAAACTAGCCTGTGCTAGTGCTACATAAAAAGTATCAAGTACTCTCTGCAGAGTGGTTGGTGTTAGGAAGGATGTCCAGCCATAAAAACCCTGCCAAAACACACAGTAGCCTAGGGTAGTTTTCTATCTGGCTGGATCCTATCAACCGTCCTACCCATGCATGCATGGAAGACAAATGTTAAACGATGATGATTTTATATATATATATATATATATAGTGTGTGTGTGTAATATACACACACAAGCACGTGTGTGTTGGTGTGAGTGTGTGTATGTATGTGTCTCCTTGTCCTGGCATTGCATGATAGTCGTGAAATCATACAAGCAGTGTCCTTCATTTTCAATATTCTTCAAACACGTCTGGCCACATGCAAATGTTACCTTACTTGGAAACAGGTGAAGATTGGTGACAGAGAAAGCATCCAACTGTAGAAAATCTGCCTCAATAAATTTCTTGTTGACCCATGCAAGTTTTTAAAAGTGAACATTAAAACAATGATGAGGATGTATTTCTGTAAGTAAAGATACTTGCCACATTTAGCTTGTCTTGTTTTGACATAGTATTATCCAGGCGTGGCTGGATAATACTGACTTTATTGCATTGAAATATAGGTATATATTTAAGAAAGAAATAAAAGATGGTAAAATTATACTGAAATGAAAAAAAATATTTAATAGGCTCAGGCATAGCTGTGTGGCCTGAGGCTATAAGTAGAAAACACTTCCCCAAGGTGCTACTGTTTGGCACCTTGGGCAAGTATTTTCCACTTATAGCCTCAGGCTGAACAAAAGCTTGTGAGTGGATTTTGTAGATAGAAACTGAAAGAAGCCCGTCAAATATATGATGGCGGCAGTGGCTTTATCTCATATCCAAGAATTTAGATCTTTGTTGAATGCTTTTTTTTATGGTGATGGCATTGATGACTAAGTAGACCAATTCTTGTATAAAAGAGTTGATGGCATTGACTGCATGGTAATGTTGCTGGAGGACAAGGGTGATTCTTTAAAGCCTTTCTCTCCTGTCATTTGATTTCTTCATTTTTTTTTCTCTTCTGGTGGCTTTGAAGTTTTATATAATATAATAATAATAATAATTTAAGTAATGAGAAGATGGACTTGGTATTAATCTTAATTTTGTGCAACAGTTGTTTCAGCCCATCTTGTTACTGTCCCTTATAGATGAGACTCCTTTCATCATGTTGTGTTGCGCTAAAGATCTTGAGTTTTGGCTGAGCCGAAACTCAGGATCTTTAGCAAGATGCACCTTTATGTATGGATGTACCTGATGAGAACCAGATTGCAAAATTGATGCAATACAACATGTTGAACGAAGTCCTGCCCATAAGGGACAGTAGCAGGATGGATCAAAAGGACCACTGTACAAAGTAAGGATTAATACCAAATCCATCTTCTGGTTACTAAAGAAATTATTACTACCTCAACTAACACTGCTAAGTTCCTAAAGTAGATCCAATGGAAACATACCCCAACTGCGGATGACACCAGGTAGGCCAAACTGTGCCAGTGCTCTACTCAACACTTCAACACACTAATCGACATATACACATTAGTCCAAAAATATTAAATATATATCTATATATATCTGTGGTTGGCTTTGTATCTGTGTGTCTCTCCACCACCACTTGATAACTAGTGTTGGTGTGTTTACCAGGCTTGCCAAAATTAAGTACTGGGGTCTATTCATTCAACTAAAAATTCTTCAGGGTGAAGTTTCTTAAGACCATTTTACTTCCAGCACATTTATTCTCACATAACATAATAACAAAAAAGGCATGTAGCCAAATGGTTTGGGTATTCGGCTCACAATCATATGTTCATGAGTTCAATTCCCAGTGGCATGTGTCCTTGAGCAAGACATTTTATTTCACATTGTTCCAGTCCACTGAACTGGCAAAAATGAATAGTACCTGTAATTCAAAAGGGCCAGCCTTGTCACATTCTGTGTCATACTGAATCTCTTTGAGAACTATGTTAAGGGTTCACATGTCTGTGGAGTACTCAGCCAATTACACATTAATTTCATGAACTGTCTGGAACCCTCATCATTGTAACCGAGTGGCAGTGTGTGTGAGATCAGGGGTTTGAGTCCTAGCATCACATTGTGTCTTTGAGCTGGCAAAAGCGAGTTGTACTTGTAATTCAAAAGGGCCACCGTTGTCACATTCTGCAGAGTGCTCTACCGCTTGTGCATTAATTTCATGAGCAGGCTGTTCTGTTGATTGGATCAACTGGAACACTTGTCAGCATAACTGACAGTGTGCCAAAAAAAAAGAAAATAAATAAATATGTTAGATTATTTTTCCACAAAATATCTTAAAGTTCAGTGTTCTTAGTATTTGATCTTTTAAGTTGTCTGTCCTGAATTTTAGGTTATTTGAATTCAGCCTTCTCACATTATGACCCTAACCTGTAAATATATGTGTGTGTGTGTGTGTATATTTATATATATGTATGTATGTGTATATCATAACCATTTTTCATTACTTTTCCATGCTTGCTTGCGTGATATAGTGTGTGTGTGTGTGTATGTGTGTATCCGTATATACATATATATATATAAAAGCATATATGTAAATAAATATATATAAACACAGCTTTAGTTTTGGGTCCTCCAACACTGCCCACACACACACACACACACACACACATATATATATATATATATATACACACACACACACATACATACATATGTATTCACAAACATTTGTACATATATTTGTGTATGTGTTTATATGTATTAGATATTGATATGTGTGTATATTTATATATATAGATATTCAATTACAAATTAAAAGCAGCACTTGTGTTGTAAACATTATCGATCAAACATACTCAATGTATGTGCTTTGTTTGTTCACCAGTATACTGTGGAATAGCATTGTGGGGGTGATTCCCTACAAGTACTGGGTATTAAAATACCTGAGAGTCATAGACAAGCAAGACAACTCACCTACCTGTCTATGACTTACTTTCTTGTGTTTTAACACCCAGTGCTTTGAGTGGGTAATTCAGGTGGTCAAACAACTGAATCCTCATCCAGAAACAGTGTATCATCCATTTGTGTGTGTGTGTGTAAATATATATAAATATGTGTATGTGTGTGTGTATATATATATATATATATATATATATATACATACACACATACATACTTGTATGTATCTATGTTGTCATCATCATAACAGGATACAGCAAGCTGCAAGGTTGTCAAGCTCCAATATGTGTGTGTGTGTGTGTGTGTGTGAGTGTGGTCAGTCTGTGTAGTTTTATGTACTTAGCAACAATATGACAAAGTAAGCCAAGGTTATTCAATGTCGTATCTCTTCAGACCTTATCTCAGAAAGTGATAAGTTCTAAAGATATCAGACCATGAATACGTAAGAAGAGGTTCAGGGATGTTTAGATAAAGAGAATGGATTAAATAGTTATGTAGACAGATGAGTACATCAGCTTTGTGTATATGTTGTTCTAAATATGTAGATGAATGGGTTATATATATCATGTGATGACGTGACTGACCAGCTGTTGTTACACATCACTGGTCATAAATGCACTTTACATTGGTTTAGCCTTTGAGTGACACCACACTGCTGGCATGGTAAGCAGGTCGACATGCAGAGATTTGTGCATTTCATTAAGACATGGGGTTTTTATGTTTCTTTAACATTATAGGTGCAGGCATGTCTGTGGTTAAGAAGTTCACCTCCTGACCATATAGTTTGAGTTCAGTCTCACTGTGTGGCACTTTGGGCAAGTGTCTTCTCTTGTAGCCTTGTGAGTGGATTTGATAGAGAGAAACTGAAAGAAGCCTTTGTTATACCTTTTACTTGTGTCATGCTGGAGCACTGCCTTGAGGAATTTTTAATCAAATGTATTCACTCCAGTACTTATTTTTTAAAAGCCTGGTACTTATTCTTTTGCCAAACCACTAAGTTTCAGGGATGTAAACACATCAGCACTTATCATGCAGTGGTGTGGAGACAAACACAGACACAAAGACACACACATAAGTATATATATATATATATATACACACACACACACACACACACACACACACACACACACACACATACATACATACATACCACAGTGTCAGTGTCTTGAGAAAAAAGTTGGGCATAAGAGGCATCAGATGTGGTGTGCAAGAGAGACGACTGCACTAGTGTGATGATGTAATGCAATTGGACAGCTGTCTGAAGAAGTGCCGATCTCTAACTGTAGAGGGAACCTGTGAAATGAGGCAATGACAAGTGACTGAGACCGTTTCCAATATCCTGTGCATCAGAAGACCCATCAAACCAAGTGAAATTGCAGTATGGACCAATGCCAGTATCTTGTAACTAGCGCTTGTGCCTGCAGCATGTAAAAAGCACCCTTAGAACATGGAGTGATGCGCTGTATTGAGAAAACCCATCAAGCCAAGTGCAATTGTAGTCATGGCCAATACCTGTGTCATGTAACTGGCACCCATGCTGGTGGCACGTAAAAAAACACTGTTCTAACTTTGGGCCTCAAGGAAGGAGTGACAAATCACCGAGACCTACGGTAATATACTGTGCTTGAGAAAACTTATTAAGTCAAGTGAGATTGTAGTCATCGCCATTGCTGGTGTTATGTAACTGGCACCTGTTCTGGTGACATGTAAAAGCACCCACTACACTCTTGGGGTGGTTGGTGTTAGGAAGGGCATCCAGCTGTAGAGACCATATCAGATCAGATTGGAACCTGGTGCAGCTTACCAGTTTTCTGTCAAACCGTCTAAGCTGTGCCAGCATGGAAAACAGACGTTAAATGATAATGGTTTATATGACCGGTTTCTTTCAGTTTCCGTCAACTAAATCCATTCACAAGGCTTTGGTCAGCTACGCTCTTTAACAGAAAGGAATAAGAGAAAATAAACAGAGAGAATGAAAAACAATTGTAGATATACATATACATTTACCTAAGTGTGTTTATAACTTTGTGTCCGTGTTTGTCCCCAGCTACTGCTTGACGACTGGTGTTGGTTTCTTTATGTCCCCATAACTTAGTGGTTCAGCTAAAGAAACTGATAGAATAAGTACCAGGTTTTAAAAATAAATAAATAAAGTCTGGAGTTGGTTCATTTCAGTAAAATTCTTCAAGGCAGTTCCCAGAATGATCTAATGACTGAAACAAATAAAAGGAAAAAGAAGGGTATATATATATATATATATATATATAAGGCATCAAGCTGTTAGATCAGGTTATGAAAGTTACAGAGAGGGTCATAGCCCAACTAATTAGGGAGCGAATCAATTTAGATGAGATGCAGTTTGGGTTCGTGCCAGGTAAAAGCACTACTGATGCCTTATTTCTAGTGAGACAGTTGCAAGAGAAATACCTAGCTAAGGATAAACCTCTGTACCTGGCTTTCGTTGACATGGAGAAAGCCTTTGACAGGGTCCCCCGATCCCTTATCTGGTGGTCAATGAGGAAACTTGGGATAGAAGAATGGTTAGTGAGAGCTGTGCGAGCCATGTACAGAGATGCTGCCAGTAAGGTGAGGGTTGGAAATGAGTACAGCAATGAATTCCGGGTAGAGGTAGGGGTCCACCAAGGTTCCGTCCTCAGCCCCCTATTATTTACCATAGTCCTCCAGGCAATCACAGAGGAGTTCAAGACAGGTTGCCCCTGGGAGCTCCTCTATGCTGATGACCTTGCCCTAATTGCGGAGTCACTATCAGAACTAGAGGAGAAGTTTCAGGTGTGGAAGCAAGGTCTAGAATTGAAGGGCCTTAGAGTCAACCTAGCTAAAACCAAAATCCTAATAAGTAGGAAGGTAGATAAAACACAAACCCCTTCAGGTAGATGGCCCTGCTCAGTATGTAGAAAAGGAGTAGGTAGTAACTCTATAAGATGTACCCGGTGCAAGCTATGGACACATAAGAGGTGCAGCAACATCAAAGGCAGGTTAACTAGCAAGTTAGTTTTTGTTTGTGGCAGATGTTCAGGTGCAATAAAGACTGCAAACAAACAGGAAACAACTTCTATCTCATTCCAGGGTGAAAAACTAGAGGTAGTCGATAGCTTCCGCTATCTGGGCGACCAAGTTAGTAGTGGGGGTGGGTGCGCTGAAAGTGTAGCTGCTAGAATAAGAATAGCCTGGGCAAAGTTTAGAGAGCTCTTACCCCTGCTGGCGACAAAGGGACTCTCACTCAGAGTAAAAGGCAGACTGTATGACGCATGCGTACGAACAACCATGCTACATGGCAGTGAAACATGGGCTGTAACTGCTGAGGACATACGTAAGCTCGCAAGGAATGAAGCCAGTATGCTCCGTTGGATGTGTAATGTCAATGTGAATACCCGTCAGAGTGTAAGTATCTTGAGAGAAAAGCTGAACATTAGAAGCATCAGTTGTGGCGTGCAAGAGAGACGATTGCGCTGGTATGGACATGTGGTGAGAATGGAGGAGGATAGCTGCGTGAAAAAGTGCCACACCCTAACAGTTGAGGGAACCCGTGGAAGAGGTAGGCCCAGGAAGACCTGGGCTGAGGTGGTGAGGCAAGACCTTCGTACATTGGGCCTCACCGAGGCGATGACTACGGACCGAGACCTTTGGAAATGGGCTGTGCGTGAGAAGACCCGGCAAGCCAAGTAAGATCGTTGCCAGTGCCCCTGGACTGGTTCTTGTGCGGTTGGCACATGAGATGCACCATTTTGAGCGTGGCCGTTGCCAGTACCGCCTGACTGGCTCCTGTAGGATTTTCGAGCGAGATCGTTGCCAGTGCCCCTGGACTGGCTTGTGCGGGTGGCACATAAAAGACACCATTTCGAGCGTGGCCGTTTTCGTGCGGGTGACACGTAAAAGCACCCACTACACTCTCTGAGTGGTTGGCGTTAGGAAGGGCATCCAGCTGTAGAAACTCTGCCAAATCAGACTGGAGCCTGGTGTTGCCATCCGGTTTCACCAGTCCTCAGTCAAATCGTCCAACCCATGCTAGCATGGAAAGCGGACGTTAAACGATGATGATGATGATGATGATGATATAAGAATTTAAGGATTGGAGAAAACGCATGTTATAATTGCATACTTTATTCCTACATATGTTTCAAAGGATTACAACCTGTGTGATCCATAGGGATCTTTGATATTAAAATTGTAACCTTCTCATCAGGGAAAGCATGGGAATCATCTTAAACGTAAGACATTATGACCGATTATGAAAACAATAGATGGATAAGGTTATGACTTGATTCATTTGAAAAAAACCGGTAGAGAATTGGACGCTGCCGGATAGTGGGTTGGACAACACATACCAATCAATGTGTAAGAGCGTACATGCATACATAAATACACATACACAAACACACACATATACATGCATACTGATACACACACACATATACATATATATATATATGTATATACACATACATACACATGTGCACTTGTATATACATATGTATATATATATATATACACACACACACACACACATATATATATATATACACATACATATATATATACACACTCATACATCCACATTTATACATATGCACATACGTACCCACGCATATACAAATATACACGTGTGCGTGTCCCCATATACACATATGTATCCATCTACATATACACACATGTATAAATAGAAATACATTCATGCACATACACATAGCTATACATCTACGCCTATTACCTAATCAAATAAATAGATTCGCATATACATATACATACGTAAACACACGCATGCACATACATACATACATACAAATACATATACATATACATATATATATATATATATATATATATATATATATATATATATACATATGCATATGCATAAGGAGTTCCTGCCTTAAAAACAGGAACTAAACCAGTTATTTTGTGTTCTTTGCTACATTGGTTTCTATTAACCCATTTATTCTATCAGAAGAATTTTTATTCATTAAGATAGAAGAAATACACATAATTATATATATATATATATATATATATATATATATATATATATATATATATATATAGGTGCAAGTGTGTCTATGTGTTGCTTCCCAACCACAATTCCGGGTTCAGTCCCACTGCATGGCACCTTGGGGGCAAGTGTCTTTTACCATAGCCTTAAGTTGACCAAAGCCTTGTGAGTGGATGTGATAGATGGAAACTAAAATAAGCCCATCATGTGTGTGTATGTATATACATAGACTCGACTCTGTCAGTCACGAATGAGCATGTATGCACCTAAGAGGTTCCCCTCCAGGGTACAAGTCTGGGCAGAAAGTCGCCTCACTGGTGAACGCACAACCTAAGGTTGTTTTTATGGAAGACTAGTAGTCACCCATGCATACCAGCCTTCCTTCTCCACACCACTGATGTTATCGAAGGGAAAAGCAAAGGCCAAACAGCTTGGCACCAGTAATGTCGCAACTCATTTCTTCAGCTGAATGAACTGGAGCAACATGAAATAAAGTGTCTTACTCAAGAACAATACACAGCCTGGCCCAGGAATCAAACTCACAACCTCACGATCATAAGCTTGATGCTCTAACCACTGAGCCGTGCACCTTCACATATATATATGTGTGTGTATGTATGTATATATGTATATATCTGTGTTTGTGTTTGTCCCCAGTGTTGTGTTTATGTCCCCATAACTTAGCAGTTCAGCAAAAGAGGCTGATGGAATAAGTACTAGACTTACAAAGAATAAGTCCTGGGGTTGATTTCTTCAACTAAAACTCTTTAAGGTAGTGCTCCAGCATGGCCACAGTCAAATGACTGAAATATATAAAAGAATATGTATGGCGTTAGGAAGGGCATCCAGCTGTAGAAACTCTGCCAAATCAGACTGGAGCCTGGTGTTGCCATCCGGTTTCACCAGTCCTCAGTCAAATCGTCCAACCCATGCTAGCATGGAAAGCGGACGTTAAACGATGATGATGATGATGATTGCTCCCCGCCCCTTACACGCACTTGACAACCACTGTTGCTTTCTTTATCCCCCATAACTTGGTAACTTAGTGGTTCTCCGAAAGAAACTGATAAAGTATCAAACTTAAGAAAAAGGAAATCTGTAATAGGGCTGAGTTTATCAATTAAGCCCAGTGCTCCAGCATGGTCACAGTCCACTGACTAATAAGTATGTATATATGTATGAATATTTATGTTTGTATATATGTACATATGTGTGTGTGTGTATGCATATTTAAAAAGCGTGACTTAGCAATTGGGCAGCAAAAAATAAGTATTGAATACAAATAAGAACAGGTTTTTAAATAAAGTGAAATGCTTGAAGGCACAGTTGCAGTTAATTGAACACAGCCAATAAGGATATATATTATCTACAAATCATATGTGGAATGACACTCCACTTACAACTCTCTCTCTCTCTCTCACTCTCATATATATATATATATATATATAATGTGTGTGTGTGTGTATTATGTGGCACCTTGGACAAGTGTCTTCTACTGAAGCCTATGGTCAACCAAAGGCTTGTAAATGGATTTGGTAGATAGAAACTGAGAGAAGCCTCTCATATATGTATGTGTCTGTATTTGTCCCTGCCACTGTTTGACAACCGGTGCTGGTGTATTTATGTCCCCATAACTTAGCAGTTTGGCAAACAAGACCAATAGAATAAGTACCAGGCTTAAAAAAAATAAGCACTGGGGTCAATTCATTCAACTAAAAATTCTTCATGGTGGTGATTCAGCTTGGCTGCAATCTAGTGACTGAAACAAGTAAAAGATACATCATATATAAGTGTGTATGTATATAAACATATTATGTGTGTGTGTGTGTGTATATATATATATATATATATATATATGCTGGTGGCATGTAAAAAGCTCCGTTCAAGTATTGGGTTTCTCAGAGGCAGTAACAGACGACTGAGACCTAGTACCCAGTACGCTCTTGGAGTGGTTGACATCCAGGGCGTCCAGCCGTAGAAACCATGCCAAATCAGAGTGTAGCCTGGTGCAGCTTCCTGGCTTACCAGTTTTCCATCAAACCATCCAACCCATGCCAGCATGGAAAGCAGACATTAAATGATGATATATGTATATGTATATATATATATATATATATATATATATATATAAATAATTAAGGGATCAGCAAATATTTGCTTCACCATATACCCAAGTTCATAAATAGCAGCTAAATTATTAATTGTTAATTGATTTATTAATTAATAAATTGATAATCCTTTACCCTTTTAATTTATATATATATATATATAGAGAGAGAGAGAGACATACATACATACATACAACTCCATTGATTCCCTCCCACAAATCTACCATTGTTATTAGCAAAGGTTCAAAAGTCTATCAGTCTATCACTCATTGACTCCTTCACCCTGACCTAAAATAGCAGATGGTGGGTTGTGTGTGTGTGTGTAGAGGAAGAAAATACAAAACAGGAAGAGAAAACAACAATATAAGACCCCCCCCTCTCACCTCCCATCCTTTATTCCCACCCACCTCTCTCCAAAACAAATAAAAATAAGTTTTTGAAATATCTTTTTGAAGCAATATATACGAATAAAGATGATTGATGAAAGATAGAGCAAAATTCAGAAAAACAAAGATTAATTTGGACTAATGCAAGTCAATGATGAAATAAATAATCTCTCTCTATATATATATATATATATACATATATCTATACGTTTGTGTTTATTGTTGTTTATTGTATATCAGGCATATATTTGTATTATATGGTTATAGAACAATCATAGGCAAGCTGTGTCCTGTGGGAGACTTTCTGAATGGCGTGCCTAAAGAAAAAATTACTTCAAATTTATGGTTTTATTTGGGGATGGTCTTTTTTTTTTCTTTCTTCAAAATAACCACATGCACTATACAAGGGGGTACTCAAAAGTAACCAGAAATGTTCTTTGTGGGACAAACCCATTGTAGTTCAGGCTTCTGCCACTAGAAGCCACTTGATGCGACTCTCAGGCTGTCTGCCAATTGGCGTCATTGAGTCAAGTTGTATTGCCACATGGTATATCTTTGCTTTCCAGTGCTTCTTCCCTGTTCATCAATTTTTGCAATGGCTGAAATGAAAGAATAGCATGCTTCCATGAAATTCTGTTTTCTGCTGGGGAAAACGGCAGCACAAACAGTTGTCCTGCTTCAGACAGCTTACAAAAGTGATTCCATGAGCAAAACACAAGTTTACAAGTGATTTCCATGCTTCGAGAATGGTCACTTGTCACTTGAAGACCAACCTCGTTCAGGATGACCGTTGACCTCCTGAACAAATGAAAACATGAAAATTCATGAACTGATCTTGGGGGTATCATCACCAAACAATTGATGAGGTTGTAGATATGACTGGTATATCCTGGAACTCCTGCCAGCGAATTTTGAGTGAGGAATTTTGAGTGATGATCAAAAGCAGTCACGACCAAATGCGTGTTGTGAACTGAAAGAACAGTTGGAAGTTGATTTGGACCTTTTTTCAAAGGTCATCTCTGGTGACAAAAGCTGGTGCTATGGAATTTGCAGATGTGGAAGAGGTGAAGAAAAAAAATGACAGGCGTTAAAGGACATCACTTCACAAGAGTCCCAGCACTGCTTTGAATGGTGGAAAATGCCCCTAGACTGATGCATTGCTTCAAATGGAGAATACTTTGAAGGCGATAAAAATGTAAACATGTAAAACTGACTAAAATATTGCAAAATTCCAGCTTCTTTTGGGTACCTCCTTGTATACTCATTCTTCACTTCAGCTTTATTATTATTCTTATTTTAGTGCCCTTTATCTGAAATTGTACATCAGATATCCTGTGATCCCTTCAGTGACCCTCCATCCCAAGTGTCCCTCCTGTTTAGTTAGTTCTGTCATACCTTGAATTTATTTTAGCAATTTGCCTGTCTGATGGTGAGCCATGTTAGGTTGCCTATGTCTGCTTTACAATACTTTTTACTATTTATTTTTCCATATTTTATTTTAACAGTTCATTTTTTTTTTTTGTTTCTTTACCAATTGAGATCAGCATGACTCTTAATTCTCAGGATTTTCGGCACCGGTGAGAGGAAGGGACATTGGTCCATTGGAAGAAAATGAGTTTGAGCTCTGCTGACGATATCTAATGACAGGTGGGGGGTACCCATGTACTGCAGAAATCAGATATAGTCACTCAAAATTTCATTACCCTTAACTGTGAAAAGCAGTTTTATATACAAATCTATCTTTTGTTGAATGTTGTGTTTCAAACTATTTTTTATTGATAAATGTTTGTAGATGCAAATATGGTTGTATACTATAAGAAACCAGAAAAATCATCAAATTTAACCTGAACCCTCTCTTTACACACAGGGTGTTTGGGCTAAATTTGTTGATTTTTATGATCTCCTTTTCTCTGGAACAGCTTGATGCATTGGTGAACAGTCGATGACATTGGAGAGCATAAAGATTAAAGTTGTAGTTGAGAAAAAGTTGGCTGACATGGAGGACTGGAAGCCATCTGAATATTGGAAAGAGTGACCTAGGTCATGATGTGCTGGGTACCAAAATGCTGACCTCATGACTGCTGCTCAATACTCTGTGAACATTGTAAAGGCTGTAAGATGTGACATGAACATCATGAAACCAAGTTTCCTCACTGTGGTAGTCTTTAGGTGTCTCAAGTGAGATGCCCGGCATCTTTGAACAAGGCCTTAGGCTCAATTCAGATGGCTGTATAAAACTGCTGGAAGGCCATATTTGTGGCAGCAGGATTGGCTCCTTGTCATACCCCCAGAAAGCATCAGAAGTGGTTGCTGGAGAGTTTCTATGACTGCACCAGCTCCAATTTCTGGCCTCCTAATTCCCATAATTGTAATTTCATAGATTACTATATGTGGGACACAATTGAGAAAGATACCAACCAAGCTGATGGGCAAAACTGGACTGGTGGCCAACATCAAAGATCTTCCCAGAAACACTGAGGAACTCATGTGCCAGGTTCCAAAGCCATCTTGAAGCTGAGGACAGCTAGTTTGAGTAAACTGTTATCTTTCAGCCATAATCTAGTTGATGTTCTTTGATTTTTTAAAGACAATTTAGCTACGTGTGTGCATGTGTATGTAGATATATATATATAAAGAGAGAGAGCCTCAAGCCAAATAAAATTGCTGTCATGGCGGATACTGGTGTCACACAAATGGTGGCACATAAAAGCACCCATAACACTCTCATAGTGGTTGGCATTAGTAAGGACATTCAGCTGTAGAAACCATGCCAAATCAGACTGGAGCCTTCAGCTTACCGGCCCCTGATCAAACCATCCAACCCATGCCAGCTTGGACAACGGACATTAAATGATGACGATGATGATATATCTAATATATAAAACAGAGATGTCTGTATTCGCTTTTCACGTGAAATCGACTTCACCAAATGCTTCCATACTTGTGATGCATGAATAATTTGACCTCGGATAAATGTTAGGCTCTTCATTTGATTTTTTTTATTAAAAGTAAATAATATTGCTTTATATTTATGATTCACTTCTTTAAAAAGGTTCCTCAATGTCAACTTCCGGTATTGACGTAACAACGGCACAAAGCTTCACTCTCTATTTTGACGTTTTTGTACCAAATGCTTACATACTTGTGATGAAATGTCAACTTCCGGTATTGACGTAGCGTGCATGTAGTATTTACTCTCTCTCTCTCTCTTTCATACACAGACACACTCACACACAAAGATCTATGCATATTTATGCATGTACGTATACATGACCTCTCTCTCTCTATCTCTCTCTCTGTCACACACACACACACACACGTCCATTTCATCTGATGTGTGATACTCTGTGTGTGTGTGTGTGTGTGTGCGTGCATGCGTGGGGGGGTTCCACATTCGCCATTTATTTCAATTACTCTTGTGAGGATATTCAAGTAAATTATTTTTTTCATTTAATCCCCACTTTAATTTTCGTATAAGTTTCCAAGTATCAATGAGGCTTTTTGGCACATCTTCAATTTTCCCATTCATGAGAGGCGCCCAGCCATCATTCATCTGAGAGTCCATCTACAGAATATCCTCAAATTTCTAAACAGCATATTTTGCTTTATTTCATCCAGTATATAAGCAACAATTTCATTCCTGGGCAACGCCGGGTGCCTCTGCTAGTATATATATATATATATATATATATATATAAGAAAATGGAGATATACAATTGTCAATTCAAAAATTAAAATTTATTAACACCATATATTATATTATATTCTTATAATAATATAATAAGTATTAAATACAAATTACATACAATTGTTTCAATTCTTACCCATAATAAGATTATAAAAGTCCATTGTTTGTAGGTAAGAATTTCTTCAGTGTAGATTTTGATATATGAGGATTCACAGATCCAAGAAAAGACTGAATTTAAATATATATTTGTTTTCAAGCATGAATGTCAATAATTAAAAACAAAAGCAAAGATAAAAAGTAAAATAAGAAAAATAAACTAATTTAACAGTCATAAAATATTATTTGCATACTGTTAAGTGTTTTAATCCAAATATATCTTATTGCATTAGTTTTTTTAAATACCAGAAACAAGATTTATAAAAATATTTCTAAAAACAAACAGGACAAAATAAGAAATATCCCTTTCATTCTTTCATATTAAAAAATACATGTTATAATAAGAATATGCTATTTATCTATGGGTAAATAGCATAATATACTTAAAATACCTTATCATCTCTAGTTAAATAGCAAATGATATTATAAATTACATTGCATTAATTATTTATAATAATAATTACTAGAAATCAAAGATTAATAATTAAATATTACGTGGTTTACATAAAGAAGAAACTTTCTAAAAAATATTATAATAATTATTATCTTACAAATTGAATAGACACTGAATTAACCAGTTGTCCAAAAAATCTAATCATAAGGACTTCAGGTTAATGTTTAGAAGTACACTGGCACAAAGAAAATCGTCTTTTTTTTTAAAATTTTTTCAGCAGATTTCTATGTTTTCAAAATTTTTAATTCCCCCCCTCTTGACCCCAAATTTTTAAAATTTTAACTTTTTTTCAATTTTTTTTCAATCTACATGGAAAAATATGGAGATTAAGAAAATGGAAAAAGGAAAATAATTAATTTCAAATTTACTATGAGGAAACTCCAAAATTCATATAAAAACCCCTCACCATCTCATCCTGTTATCTAAAAGTGAAAATGAATGGTTTGCAAATATGAAAGGCTACTAAATGTGATAGAGCTCGTCCTAATGTGAACCTAAGTGAGGGTCCAACCATTCTTCTTGGCAGCAGTTAAGAATATGAAGACTGTGAAATCCCCTTGTCCATCAGGAATTATTTCGAAAGTGCATAAAATATGCGGCATATTAGGATACGGCCTAATTTTGGGGGTGGGGAATTTCAGAAACTTTACTGGAGTCAACTTCAATTCGTCTTAACTTTCAAGAAAATGGATATGTTTTAATGAAATTCTCTCCAAATATGGACTTGTTCAGAAGCATCTGTGAGTGGGGAATGGTTCTCAAAAGTAACCCCCAATTGTTTAGCCCCAAAATTCCTATGTCCTCGGAATCTAAATAGTCTGAGGTATATTTGTAGAAATTTTCATTAAAAAATATCCATTTTCTTGAAAGTTAAGATGAATTGAAGTGGACTCCAGTGAGGTTTCTGAAATTCCCCACCCGACCCCCTCCTAAAACACTTTTTAGTATATTCGGAATCTACATGATTTAACACATATTCATAGAAAATGTCATTAAAAAATATCCATTTTTCTGAAAGTTATGATCATCCAAAGTTAGGGGGAGGAAAGAAATCTGTAGTTATGCTCAGTAATATACCAAAATTTCATGAAACATTTGATATTTGATGGGGGTCTTTTTATGTGGGTCAGTGATTCACTCAATTTTTTTTTTTATTCAAATAACAACATCCATACTCAGACTAGAAGGGCAATGGATGTTCATCAAAAAGAAAGGTGACATTGTGGAGTTGCTCCTTGTTTCAGTCACTTGACTGCAGCCATGCTGGAGCACCACCTTGAAGGGCTTTAGTCTAATGAAATGACTCCTTATTTTTGAAGCCTAGTACTTATTCTATTGTTTTTTTGTTTTGCCGAACCACTAAGTTATGAGGATGTAAACACTGCAACATTAGTCAAATAAAGGGTTGGGTTCAAAATTCCACCAGAACACATGATGAAGGCTGGAGAGTACATCAGCTGAAACGTTGTGATAACATACACGATGAGGACACCTATCTCTCCACTATAAATAATGTACAGCAACAGTGGTTATAAGCGGTGACGGCGTGTCACACAAAGACATACACATTGATACATACATATATAGGCCGACTTCGGAGTTAGGAAGCACCAACAAGTTGGAATTTCTCTATTTTGATGGAGATTTTTCAGATTTCTTTTCACGGTGCCCTTGGAAATGATCTGGCATATCTAATTTACAAAAAACTTATCTTCCCTTCTCTGGAGCAATTGTGGTCAATGTTGTGGGCACCATGCACTTAAAATCCAGGCATAACTACAGATTTCTGCCCCACAGACTTTGGATGATCATAACTTTCAGGAAAATGGATATTTTTTTTTATGAAATTTTCTATGAATATGTTATATCATGTAGATTCCGAATATACAAACTTTGGGGTGGGGGGGATGAACTTTTTATTCTTTCTGAAAGAAGAACACAAACATATAATTGAATATCGTGTTTGCTTCTATCAGGACTGTTTACCTTTAAAGCGAAAAAGCAAACCTGACGTATGCGACAGGTATGTAAAACATATTTCAGTGTATTTTCTCTGTTCCTTCGCACACACAAACACACAAGCCATTCATTTTCACTTTTAGACAGTGGGATGGGGTGGATGTATGAATCAATTTTGGAGTTTCCTCAGAAAATTTGAAATTAATTATTTTCTTTTTTCCATATTCTTAATCTCCATATTTTTCTATGTATATTGGAAAAAGAAAATTCAAAAAAAGTTAAAATTTAAAAATTTGGGGTGGGTAGGAGGGAATCAAAAATTTTGAAAATATGGTCTTTT